>NW_027435162.1:0-2223 GCF_044706935.1 Curcuma longa
GTCGACTGCTGGCGAACTTCCTATAAAAGAAAACTCAAACAGCGGTCGACTGCTAACCCTAGGGTTGCGCCGATCCCGCTGTTCTCTTCCTCTCCTCGTGTCCTCCAGCCCTCTAGAGCCCTAATCTCTTCTATTCTTGGCTCTAATCTCCTTTGGTTCCTCAACTCCACCCAAAACCTAGAGTTCTAGAGCTTGTTCTTGGAAAATCTTCACCATGGAAAGAAGGTATACCATGAAAACATAAGATCTTTGTTTTTCTTCCTTCTTTATGATTATGCTTAGGCTAACTTGCTATTTGTTGCTTGTTTGCATCACAAAACTCATGCATTGCATTATAGGGTTAGACAAAAACATAGTGCATCTAAGCCTCCTAGGAAGAAAAGTCTACGTAGTGGTGAGGGGTCCTCTCAATATCCTGCTCCTGAATATTTTCAAACCACAACTGAGCCCCGTTTCTTTTGTTCATCTGCCCAGCGTCTGTTTGAAACAACCGATTTTCATGTAATGGATTGTCGCTACATTAGCAAAACCTTCTTTCAAACAAAAGCTCCTCAATTGTATGAGCACATCATCTTCCACCAACTAGAGAAGTTATTTACCTGCACAAATCACATAAACCTTGACCTTTGTAAGGAATTTTATGTCAATCTTCGTGAAGTGGCAATTAATTCCGACAATTATGTGTCCACAGTAGCAGGAGTTTCAATTCAGTTCAACGCTGAAACTGTTCGATCTTTTCTAGGTCTTCGTCCATCACAAAATCCTTTCATGTGTTTTCCTGACTTTACTGGTCCCATCACTGGTTCCTTTTCTCACATCACAGTGGATCAAATTCATGAGCATTACTTTGGTACCCGTAGAAATCCATTCAAAAATATTTTTCATGCCACTGAGATGTCTGCTATCAATTATGTCTGGTACAGACTCATTCTAGATTGTGTCATTCCTATTGTGACTCGGGGTCGGGCTATGATACGTATTCCCCACATGATCATGATGTATGCTTTAGAGCAACATTTTGACATTGACGTTGCCAACATGTCTACTCTTCCATTCTCTATTACTCGGGTGCCACAAATGGCAAGATCTACATGCCATTTTGTCACATCATCACACAGTTCATTGCATCTAGGGGCATCGATGTTTCTGTAGGCACAATCCGCAAGCTATCCAAAGATTACGATCAGATTGCCTTGCGCCATTTGAAGCTGGCAAAGATCACATATCATCGTGGCGCTATTGTTTGGAGACGTGATATTGAGGGAGGACCTGCGGTGGAGTCTTCTGAGTCAGAGGGAGAAGAGGATGCACCTGCAGCACCTGCTGCTGCTCCTCCTCCTGCGGCTGGTGCACCCCCCACACATGGTTTGGATGAGCGTATCACGCATCTTGAGGGGAAGGTGGACCAGGGCTTTCATGATCTTGGCGAGCGCATGCAGGGATACTATCAGCATGTGCAGACCTATCACCAGGAGGTTCATGAATATTACCAGGGAGTTCAGACTTACCATCATGAACTTCAGGGTTATTTTGAGGAAGTTAGAGGTCTTCGTCAGGATTGGTCATCGGCTGCTCAAAGGCAAAATGAAGCATATGCACAGCAGCAGCAGATGTACCAGCAGCAGCAGCAGATGTTTGACATGATGCAGAGGATGCACATGTCTTATCAGGCTCCTCCACCTCCTCCACCTGCTGATGATGATGAGGACATGTAGCTTGATGGATTTGTTGTTTGGTCTTGCTTATGGTGTTGTTGATGGATTTTCTAATATTTGGTGTAAAACTTTAAAACTATGGTTGTGTGAAACTTAACTTTTGATTGTGGATGCTAGAAGGCTAAACTACTTGTATTAAGAATCTATTACTTTATGTCATGTTAAGTGTTTGTATTGTTGTTTAATCATGCTTATGCTTTATTTAAATGTTATGGGTTGTTAAAAGGATGTTTTTGGATTAAGGGGGAGCATTTGGATTGCACATAAACTTTTGAGAAGAATATACATTGTGGGTTACCTTGTATAGATTTAGGGGGAGTGTTTTGAGTTAATATAAATTTTCTTAGATAAAAAACATTAGATAATTTCAAGACTTAAGGTTTCATGACATTTCTTGTTGGTTATTACACATTCTAGGCCTGTCATTTGGTTGAAAGATCTATTCATCTTCACTGATGATACTTTACTCAACTAGACTTAGAGTTTCAAATTTTTGATACATAGTATC
>NW_027435163.1:0-1021 GCF_044706935.1 Curcuma longa
GAATAGCGTTTTTCGAATCTTCTTTGATTGTTTCTCTGCAAGAGTGTTAGCGGAAGCAAAATATAATAGAGAAAACAATAGATCAACGCTAACCCGGTTTGTTTACTTGGTATCCACCTCCGTGAGGAGTCCATCCGACAGGTCAGCACGCACGCACACACCCGCTGCACTATGAATCTTCTCCTTCTCGAAAACTTCAAAGGCGGAGAAACCTTTACAACTCTTTCGATCTCCTCAAGAATGATATGAAATAATGTTTAAGAGGAGAGGAGGAAAGCAATGAATCAGAGAACAACACATTCTCAAAAGAAGTACAATGAGATAGAAAAATAGCGAAGTTCTTCATCAAGTTCCTCAGATAGGTCTCTTCTTCTAGAATCCTGTAACATCAGTCGATTGTTGGCAGGGCCAGTCGACTGATGCCTTCAATCGACAACAGAATCTTGCATTAAAGCCCATTAAATGCTTGTCATCTTCTCAACGTTCAAATATCAGTCGACTGATCCAAGACCAGTCGACTGGCATCAGTCGACTCACCATACTCCAGTCGACTGCCCAGTCGACTCCTGTCTTCCTCTGGCTCGACTGATTTTTCTGTGTGCGTCTGATTTATGAGCAGTCGACTGCTGGCAGGGCCAGTCGACTGGTGAAGCTGAAAAATCCCATTTCAGCTTCTCTTGACCTAGACCTCGGCCTTCAAACACCTCCCATAGCCTCGTGCCTTCCCTGGATGCTCCATCATCCTCGCACTAGCCTGAGATGCTTCCATCAGCTTCGTCATGTCAAGTCCTTGCCAAGACCAACCTTGGACTTTTCCTTGCCAAGACTACCCACTTGGACTTTTCCTTGCCAAGACTACCCACTTGGACTTTTCCTTTGCCAAGACTTCCCACTTGGACTTTTCCTTTGCCAAGACTTCCCACTTGGACTTTTCCTTTGCCAAGACTTCACGCTTGGACTTTCCTGCAAACTTGCATCACACATGTTAGATCACAAGTATTGTCTAACTTTAAACATGGTT
>NW_027435164.1:0-4280 GCF_044706935.1 Curcuma longa
TTGCACCAATTATGTAGAAATTGAAAGAAGCAGGAATTATTGGGGAGAATCCTCTCCAATATTGGTCAAGAAACAAGGTAATCTGTACTTTGGATATTATAAATCCTGATTTGGTAATACAGGATAAGCCTCTCAAACATATTACTCCTGCTATGGAAGCTGCATTTAAGGCCCATATTGATACACTTCTCCAGATGAAGGTTATTCGTCCTAGTAGCAGCAGGCACAGAACAATAGCTTTTATTGTTCAGTCAGGCACAACAGTAGATCCTAATTTTAATTTAATTTTAATTTTAATTTTAATTAAATTTTACTTTTAATTTAATTTTAATTTTAATTTAATTTTAATTTTAATTTAATTTAATTTAATTTAATTTTAATTTAAGTTTAATTTAATTTAATTTAATTTTATTTTCAATTTTATTTTTATTTTTATTTTCAATTTTAATTTTATTTAACTTTAATTTTAATTTAATTTAATTTAATTTAATTTAATTTTAATTTAACTTTTGAATAATTAATAATTTGTATTTGACTTGTTAAATTATTTTCCTAAATTTTAGGATTTAATTTCAAATTTTTGAATTTAATTTTTTTGGGTTATTTAATGTTTCATAATTAAATGATACATTGTTATAATTAATTTTATTATTTAATTTTAAATTTTTATTATTTATTTTCTGAGAATTATTCAATGTATCATAACTAAAAGATACACTGTTATAATTAATTTTATTATTTAATTTTAAATTTTTATTATTTATTTTAGAAGTTATCTTATTGAAGTTTGAATTTTTCTTATTACTAGAATTATCTTAAATTTTTAATTTCAAATTATTTTGTAAAATTGAATTGTTTAATTTATTTTGATGATTATTAATTTTATCTTATTTGGTTGAATTATTATTAATTTTCATATTTATTAAATTAATTAAAGTTGAATCATTAAGTTTATCATTATCTTGGTTGAATAAATTAAAAACTTGATTTAAATTTTTATTTATTTGAGATAAATCTAAATTAATTAAATTTAAATTATTAATAATTGAATTGGTTAAATTTGAATTAGTTAAATTATTATTTAATTCAGATTTTTTAATTAATTTATTAAAATTAGATGAATTTTCCTTATTTTTAGGATCTAAGGTTGAATTTTTCAAATTAGAAAAATTCAAGTTTGAATTATTTAAATTATTATCTAATATTTCTAGATTTGAATTTTTCAAATTTGAATTGTTCAAATTTGATTTAGTCAAATTATTTAAATTTTTATCTAAGTTTAAATTTTCTAATTTATCTAAATTTAACTTTTTCAAATTGTTTGAATTTGTCAAATTTAACTTATCTAATTTAAAATTTTTAAATTATCAAAATTTTCAGATTTATCTAAGTTTGAATTATTCAACATGACTTTTTCTAATTTTTCTAGATTTTAAGAAAAGTTATCTAAATTTACAAAAAAAGAAAAACTAGCATGTGCATGCAACCTAGGGTATTTTTGTAATTATTAAAATATACTGGTTTTTTCGTCGTCTTCCTCTCCGGGCACCGATTCTTGTAATGTCCTCGTTTTTGGTACTTAAAGCATTGGATGTGATCCTTGTTCCTCCGGGTTTCTCGCATCGGTTGCTCTTTTACTGCCGATGGTGCCATCCGAATCTTACAAGTAGGATACTTATTTTTGTAGTGTCCTCTCTCCCTGCACTTAAAACATATTATATGATATTTAAAACAAACTTTTAAAAACATACCTTTCTCTCCCTCCATCTTTACCGTCTTGCTTCTTTGGCGGTTAGTCCAATCAAGAGCGCAGTGGCTCTAATATCAATTGTAGGATCGATGTGACATGCTAGAGAGGGGTGAATAGCATATCGTCACTTTTCAAAATCATTCGTTACTACCAAAGAAAACTTGCAGCGGAATTAGAAAACACAACATAGGGACCCGCGGATTTACTTGGTTTCTAACCCCCCAAGGTTAGTACGTCCAAGCCTATGACTGAGCGTCACGCACTTGTGTAGAGCCGATCAAATAATATAAAGGAAGTAAGACAATAATAAAAACAAACACTTGTGTAGAGCGTCCTGAGCATCGCGCACTCCTCCTGGAACTTCCCCGGTTACAAGCGTTTGGCCTCGGTCGCGTTCAACAGTACTACTAGATGAGGAGGGAAGTTTCTGGCTTCAATATTCTTGTTTCTGCACGGTCACCTCCTTTTGTACTTCTCTTGAGTCGACTCCAGGCTTATCTGAGTTGACTCCAGCTGATGTGGCAGATAACTCTTCATTCTGCTCGTTATCCATTGTCTGAGTCGACTCCAGCCTTATCTGAGTCAACTCCAGGCTCACTTGAGTCGACCCAAGCTACAGTTGAGTCAACTCTAACGACCATTTTTGTAGAGCTCAAAAAGGGCTTCGAAACGCATCCGACCGTACCTCGTTCTGAGTCCTTAGTCAAAAGTTATGACCCGTTGAAGTCGGACTCCTCATGTGTTGCCCCTGCATCATGATTTATGCAAGATAAACATGCAAACAAAGCAACACATCCTACCCTTATATTGTGGGTCTAACTTCAGATTTCTACCGAAATCCTGGGTTAGTCTGACGTCTACCATTCCACTCGAGGAACGCGCCCTTACCCACTCCACTCATGAGAATTTACTTTTGCCAATCAAGTCCTACTGACTTGTTGGACTTTTGCTCGGCTCTGTCCTTAGCCCCCAGGATTTTTGCTGCGGTTTGGTCCTCCTAACCAATCCAGACTTCTGCTGCAACTCGATCCTCCAGATCAGCCCAGACTTCTACTGCGACTCAGTCCTCCTGACTAGCCCAAACTTCTTGCTATGACTTGGTCCTCCAAACCAGCTCAGACTGCACCTGGTGCTTCGACTCTGCCAAGACTTTCGCCTGATCCTCCAAACCAGGACTTTCCCTTTGCCTAGCCTACAACTAGGAATTTCCCTTGCCTAGCTTCACTCATTAGGATTTACCTTGCCCGATCGTCCAGATCAGGACTTCCACTGCCTAGTCTAACCGACTAGGACTTCTCACTAGTCATCTGACTAGACTTCACTCACTTCCACACATCCAAACATCAAGTCCTGTTTGGATCAATCCTTGGTCAAACTGACCAGACTTAGGTATATTGTTAAATATCGAAACCCTAGGAAAGATCTAGTACCTCTTGCACCAACAAGAGGTACTCCATTCCAAAAAGGTAGAAAACTTTTCTTGGAGTTCTACATGCTAAACCGAGCTAGGATAGTATCGATATACGAAGCTTGGGATAACATCCTTTTCTTGCGATCCCTTATAACTTTGATCCCAAGAATATGTGCGCATTCTCCCAAGTCGTTCATATCGAACTGCTTCAATAATCATACCCTTACGTCTGAACAATACTATGACACTGTTGCCAATGAGCAAAATGTCATATACGTATAGTACAAGAAATACCACCATATTTTTGTCATAATTCTTGTGTACACAAAACTCATCCGGACATTTAATAAATACTTAAGACTGGATTACCTCATCAAACTGGATGTTCCAAGATCTTGAAGCATGCTTCAGTCCATAAATGGACCGATTAAGCTTACACACAAGATGCACTTTACCCTTTACAATGAATCCCTCTGGTTGTTGCATATAGATGTTTTCTTCAAAACTTCCATTAAGGAAAGCTGTCTTGACATCCATTTGCCAAACCTCATAGTCCATATGAGCAACAATAGATAAAAGAATCCGGATAGACTTAAGCATGGCAACCGGCAAAAAATATTTCCTCATAATCGATTCTCTCTTTCTGAGTATACCCTTTCGCAACAAACCTTGCTTTGAAGGGTTCCACCTTCCCGTCTATTCCTCTTTTTCTTTTGTAGACTCATTTGCATCTAATGACTTTTACACCATTTGTTGGTTCTACAAGCTCCCAGACTTGATTAGAATCCATAGATTCTATTTCAGATTTCATTGCCTTTTGCCAAGATACTGCATCATTATCTTGGAGTGCTTCATCATATGTCCAGGGATCAAGTTCATGTTTACCAGGGACCAAGTCCAAAGACTCTCTCAAAAATATGAATCTGTCAGGCTGTCTAACAACCCTCCCACTACGACGAGGCACTACTTGTAACTGTGTATTACTTGTGACACGCGGTGCAGTTACATCTTGTGTAATATCCGAAATTTTCTTCGATAATTTCTGGATATTTATGTATATGATAGAATTTTTATGATAAGAAGGAATAAATATTTAGGCAAAAAGGAATGGCCTAAAAT
>NW_027435165.1:0-7017 GCF_044706935.1 Curcuma longa
CTACAGGGAATTGTAGTGTGATAATTTGATGACTTAGGGTTTTTACGAATTAAATTGATTCAATTTTGGGCTTTTACATTGAAAATAATTATTTATTGAATAAATTTGACTCTAATTGTCCTATATTGCAGTATTTGAGGATTGTTATAATTTTTGTGATTTAATGGTGAATTTTGGCATTAATTTGATTTTTATTGATTTTAGGGCTAAATCGGACATAACTCGAGCTAAACCGTGGTCAACTCAAGTCAAAATTGCCAAACTGATCAAGCCAACATGGAGGACATGATCTAGATCGAGCCCGATCAAAATTTTAGAATTTTTCGCAAATCCTAAAGCCCTAGATCAAGCTCAGATCATCAAAGTCAGAACGGACGGCCAGGATGCACTGATTAATAAACCCTTAACTATATAAACAGTTGTTTAATCGAGAACAAAGGGCGCGACTACTGTTCTTCTCCCCGACGCCGTCCCCTGCCTTGCGACGTAACTCCACGGGCAGCCTAATCCTCCCAAATCGAATCCATAGCATTCCCTGATCTCTGAAGAAGCTGAAGCCGGCCGTTTGGGCATTTTCCGGCGGCCAGAGTTGAGCGGCGGAGAGGGTTTCTTCGCCGGCGAAAACCCCTGTTTCCACGAGTTCCGACTAACCACAGCACACTCCAGCTTCGCGTCTCCTTGGAGGGGTTCTCGTAGGATCGTGGAGCCGCCCTACATCATCATCAACTCGATCGGAGCACAAAGAAGAGAGGAATTCCGCTTTTGCCATCTGAAAACACGCTACACAGTACTGTTCTTGACCGGAGAGGGTGTTTCCGGCCAATTTCGCGGTGCTGGCAACGAGCAACCCACCTAACGATCTAGTCGAAGCTTCCCAAAGGGTTTAACAGCTGATTGACAACCAGACAGGAGAATCAAGGGAGAAGTTTGGCTGGAAATTCATTGTTTCGTTTCTGCATTTATGATTCAGTTTCTGAATTCACTTCCTGCAATTTGATTTTGAATATTCCGTTAATCTCATTTGTTAGCAACTTTGTTTAATTGTTTATTAGGTAAATTCTTGGCTTTTGTTTGGATTTTTAGAGTTGTTTAGTTGAGTTTAGAAATCTGGTTTTGATAGTTTCTGATTTCGGCAGTGTTTAATGTCTGAATTTTGTTACTGCAATTCAATAAGTGTTTGATCCATTTTGTTTCAATAGAACTTGAATTTCGGTTAGTTGATTAATATTTCGGTAGTTGTTTGATTATAGAGTTGTGTTAGAGATTTCGTTAGATTAGTTGTTAAACCTTCGTTAGTTTCTAAAACTTGGAAAAGCACTGTTGCGTGCCATTTACAGGTTCTTCGTATCAGATTGATAAGCTTGAATAGGTTAATAGGTGGACTTGATGTTAGTTGCTTTAGGTTGAATAGTTACATTGCATAGTAATCTTGCTAGTTAGGGTTGTTGCATGATAGATTAGTCTATACTTTAATTCAATAATTTTAGTTATAGTTTAGCAACTTGCAGTTTGTTTAATTTACGGATTTTAAATTTACATTTCATTACAAGACACCAAAACCCCCATTTTTATAAGAAAACCCAAAAATACGACACCTAAGCTAAGTTAAGCAATTATCTACTAGTCCTTGGAAAAATACAACTCGAGGCCCCTATACTCCCTTTTTCTGTATTTATCGCGGGTTTTCGATAAAATCTATAAATTCTAATTTGAAGCCCTATCGTGACACCTAATCTAGGGTTATCAAGCAACCACCCACAACGGAGCTGGCGACAGAGGGAAGAAGGGGCGACGCGAGCTGCAATCGGAGGAGCTATGAACCCTTTGCTTTGTGCTGATCAGAGGGAAGAAGAAGACGGCGATGCGCACGGCGGGGGCTCAAAACCGTGGCGGCGATGAAGAAGAGAAGAGAACGATGAGCAGTTGAAAAGGCACGGATGAGAAGGGTACAGTAGCGTCGCGAGCCCCCACTTGGAATCACTGAACCGGCGCTTATTTAACGTTGCTGCTGAACCGCGCGAAGCAACTGCACCGGTGCCGTGTGTGGAAGCAAACCCTAAGGATTGAACCGGCTGAGCTTTTAAGTGGACCGGGCTTGAATAAATTGATTGGACCGGATGAATTTCAATTTGATTGAACCGGCTTGATTGAAATCAACCGGATGGGCTGATTGAGTTGATGGGCCGAATTTGAAGTGGATTGGGCCATCTTGGCTTTTGGGCTAGCTTCAATTGGACTTGGACTGATTTGAACATGTGATTTAACCGATTGAGCCAAATTGAAGGTGGCTAGACTTGAACATTGGTTGGCTAACTGAATCAACATTGGGCTTGACTGATTGAGTCAATTTGATTTCCAATTCGAATCCGACTCAATCCAATTTGATCTTTCCTTTCAATTTCAATTTGAACCTCGAAAATTAATTAATCCCACTTTAATTTCCTGCAAAAAAATCAAATGTAACACTTAATCTCTATAAATTTCCATAAAATAGTGCAAATTACAATAAAGACCATAAATTTATCCAAAATGAAGAAATAGCCCAAAATCCATATTTGTGATATAAACTACGATCTAAACCGGTCCAATCTAGCCTTAATTTACCCGGTAAAAATGTTAATTATCATCCATCGCAAAACCAAGTGACCCTAGCCTCTCAATGTACCCGTACATCTTCAATACATGTTGTACTATAGATGTACCTTCCTACATTCGTTAGCACATCGAAACGTTCGATCTCCCCTGCTCATCGAACAACTCACGAAGATGAAAAACAATAGTATAAGCATCCATATGCTCATGCTGTTTTTACAGGTCGGGTGACATAGAGGCTAACATGATGCAACTAGCTAATTCAGAATCAGCCATATGTTTTTGATAGGACAACTTTTGGTCATCAGTTGCATCATCTGCCAAGGATGTGGAAAGAAGATCATTGAGGACATAGGCAAGTTTTTTAATTTTGAGAACGATTCTCAAATTTTTATACCAGTCCAGGAAGTTAAGGCCAGTCAACTTATTGGTATCCAAAATCGTACGCAAATTCAAAGACAATATTCTTAAACGATTAACCTAAGAAAGAAAACAAATCGAGCATATATAAGAGATGAGTTTTGAATATATATTTGTAAACAATTTACACATATAAATGATTCCCATTTATTTTACGAAATTCGAGAGCCCTTATTCTGATTCGGGAGATAATTAGATTTTCTCCAAATGGGTTGATATCCACGATAGATAAGAATAACCTTGGAGAGAGTCCAACAAGTCATTCTTAGCTACGGTGGTAGGCATCGTATGTCAATTATGTATCACGTATACATAACTATCACATTATGCTATCAACTAATTGAATATCGACATAAACATCGGATTGTTAACACATTAACACGTATGCATCGTATACATAACACCCAACTTCACCTCTATCCACATTGACCTTGGAGAGAGTCCAACAAGTCAATGCTTCAAGTTAAAGTCAACCCGTTAATCACGAGATCGAGTCTCATATGGTTTGAACATATTTGATTTCAGGTTTGGGCTTGGAGAGAGTCCAACAACCCAAGCCAGAAACCAAGTTCTTGGTTCAAATCATATTAACGGAATGTGTTAGCTTTAATATTTTAAGATTTTCAAGAGATTTTCATGCTCATCCATGGCATTTATGGCATTTTCATGCAAAATCTACATGACATGAAAATTTATGACATGACATAATTAATGCAACTAAACATGACAATTTTATATGACATGACATATTTATGACAACTAATTATGACTTTCCAATTATAGTTATTGTAAATCTTATAATAAAATATGTTTAAGGATCTGATTTCACAAATCACGATCCTTTTATTAAATTAAGAAATAATTTCAAATTTAATCATATATTTTATTTTAGGAAATAAAAGATTTTAATTAAGAAACTCTAATTATTTTAGGAAATAAAATTTCCTAAAATGAAATTTCCTTAACAAATTAAGAAATTTTTATAATTAGAAAAATTCTTAATTAAATCATATATTTCCTAATTAAATTATAAACTATAATATGAAAAATAATTTTTCGCGTTTGCTTGCATAACCTCTGTTGGAGTATACTGAAAAGACTAGCTCTTTTGTATATAAACATTTCATGAAATAAAGGAATCATGTTTTGGTCAAATGGTTGCAATAGATTAGACTTGTAACATGTCCCCTTAATTTACATTGTAGATAACATGGTGTCTGTGAGACACAGAAGATCATGATTATCAGCTCCTTGTAAATTATAAATTAAGGCTCACAACCAAGATGACTTTGGACAAACCATCGGGAACGGTTGTAGTGTAATTCAGTAACTGTCTATCTTGACTGTAGAATTACACTAGTACACTTTGTGTGTATTGAGTAGGACCATTGAGGTTGTTCAATTTACGCTGACTCATAAATTGAACAAGACCTCTGTTATTATACTTATGCACTCTTAATCCCGATATAATAAACGGGCGCATATATTTAGTAAACATCACTTTGATTTACCAAAGGGTGAGATCTTTCCGTCAGATCAAATATTCTCGGTAAGTTGGGTGATGTTACTATTTATATGGTGTGCCGTTAATTATAGAAGGAATCCGTGTCCCAGTAGGGCTGATGATGTCCCCTTGAAGAGCTCATAAGGATTGTCATGTCAAATCTTGCAAGTGGACTTAGTCCGACTGACAATAAGGATGAGTGGTACTATTCAAGGACATAGATGTCGATTATTGAGTTGTCAGTGAACTCAGATAATTGATGGACATACGATATCTTAAACACGGGGAGCAATGCATAAAATAATAAGAAGGAACCCATAACGTAATTTGGGGATTGGATTGGTAGTGCAATAATGATCCTCTAGTGGAATGGATCGTTATTGATGGATGTAGGTGTGTATTCGGAGTAGAATACGGGATCCGAAACCCATCAGAAGGCCAGATCCAATACCTCCTCGAGGTCCCTGCTGTAGCCTAAAGAAATCTCTAAAAGATGCAATCAAACGGATGAGATTAGTTCTCAGCCGTCGGATAAGATTTAACCGATGGATGAGATTGGTTCTCAACCGTAGGATGAGTTAGTGGATGAGATCAACTTGTATCCTTGGGATTAGATCAAGTTGCATCCAATGGATCGAAATAAATAAAGAGGATCAAAAGAGATTAAATTAGAACCGTTGGATGAGATCTAGTTGCGTCCGATGGACGAGATCTCTTCGGTTCGGTTTTAATTCTCTTTGGAAGCAAGAACCGGTTCACAAGGTGAACCGAACCCATCCCTCTCTATAGCCCACGCCCAAGTGATGAATTGTGTCCGTTGGATCGGAGCAATTAAGTTGTATTAAAGTAGATTATATTAGAACCATTAGATGAGGTTAAGTTGCATCCAATGGATGAGATCTCTTTGGTTTGGTTTTATTTCTCTTTAATACAAAGTTGGTTCACCAATTGAACCAAATCCTCCTTGATGTGGCCGGCCACCTATTCCATGGATATGGAAATGTTTTTTTTAAAAAAAAAACTGAGGGGACCGCCAAGCAATCAAGGGAAGAAATAATCGAAATAATCTGCGCCTATTCTTTTCTAGATTTGGAAGTTATTTATGGAAATAATCCAAATCAATCCCTTGAAAAGGGGGCGGCATTGGCTTGATTGGGTGCATGGGAGGCTATAAAAGAGAGGGGGAGGGGGCGGCCAAGAGACACAACAACAAGAATAGCATACGAAATCTCTCCGATTTCGCAATTGCTCTAGTTTTTTCTCCCTCTTGGCCGGCCACTTCTAGTCTTCTTCTTCCTCTTTCTTTTGTGTTCTTCTCTTTTCTCTCTTGGTGGCCGAAACTCCTCTTGAGGTGGTGGCCGGATCCAAGGTGGAAGGCAAGGAAGAACAAAGCTGCTTCAAGAAAGAAGAAAGGCGATCCAAGGCTTCATCCAGCAGAGGTTGCAGTCCTTAGTTCTCGGAAGATCGTTGCCCACACAACGTCCGAGAAAGAGAAAGGAATACAGCAGAAGATTCCGAGGTTCAAACCGGGTTCTGGTATAAATTTATTTTCCGCAGTTTTATTTATACTTAGAACTAAATAATTAAAACCGTAGATAAGTAATTTAGAATCGGCGATCCTGTGGATCGATCGACTTAGTCTTCTTTGAAGACTTTGTCGATTGATCCGGGCGGGATAAAATTTTTGTCCTGTGGGGTTCTATGCTTCTCGGAGCGGATAGAATCCGGAACATGGGACGAAGATCCAGAACGCCAACAGATCTCCTTCCTCTTTTGGTGTTGGCGTCGGGTTGGAGAAGCCATCGTGCGGATGCGCGATTGAGGAAGGGGATGAATCGGCTGAAGCTTTGAACCATGTTTAGGGTTTATCCATTGAACCGGGTTTAATGTTTAAGGGTTCACCTAGTTTGGTTCAACTTGAATCAATTGTGGTTTGGTTCAATTTTGGTTTACAATCAAAACGATTAATTGAGTAACCAAATGAACTCCGATTTGATCCAACAAGTTTTGTTTGTTTTGTCTTCTCAAGACGAAGCCCGTCATGCCTTCCATTTTGCCAAAATGCCTTTCCATCATTTTTCCTTTGTCCGATCTAACTGGATTTCTATTGTTCTGAGAATCTAATTCTCTAACTCGTTTTAAGTCCTTTCAAAACTTGTAATGCGTGTGACCCAATAAGTTTTCGGTTATGTTGGTCGTCCATAATTAACCCTTAATTTCGGATCGATCATGAGTGACACCTAGTAGTATATCATGTTAGGATCGGTTGGTTTGCTAGAAGGGGGTGAATAGCGTTTCTCGATTTTTCTTGATCTTTCTCTGCACAGAGATTAGCGGAAGCAAAAATATAAAAGAGAAAACAAGAGATCAACGCTAACCTGGTTTGTTTACTTGGTATCCACCTCCGCAGAGGTGACTAATCCAAGGATCCACACGCACGTACACACCCGATGCACTATGAATCTTCTCCTTCTCGAAAACCCTCGAAGGCGGAGAAACCT
>NW_027435166.1:0-1263 GCF_044706935.1 Curcuma longa
GGGCTCGGTAGCTCGTTCTCTGGACTAGGTCCGAGGGCTCGGTAGCTCGTTCTCTGGACCAGATGGAGTCGGAGAGGGCTCCGTAGTTCGTTCTCTGGACTAGGTCAGAGAGGGCTCGGTAGCTTGTTCTTGTTAGGATCGGTTGAATAGCTAGAGGGGGGGGGGGTGAATAGCGTTTCTCGATTTTTCTTGATCTTTCTCTGCACAGAGATTAGCGGAAGCAAAAATATAAAAGAGAAAGAAAGAGACCAACGCTAACCCGGTTTATTTTACTTGGTATCCACCTCCGCAGAGGTGACTAATCCAAGGATCCACACGCACGCACACACCCGATGCACTATGAATCTTCTCCTTCTCGAAAACCTCGAAGGCGGAGAAACCTTTACAACTCTTCAGATCTTCTCAAATATGATATGAAATATTGTTTAGGAGGAGAGGAAGAATGCAGAGAATGGAGAACAAACAAGTTCTCAGAAGAAGCACAAAGAATGAAAGAATAGCAAAAAAATTGAGTTGTTCTCGTGCAGGCTTCTTTTATAATCTCTGCAACATCAGTCGACTGCTGGCAGGGCCAGTCAGCTGATACCTTCAATCGGCAACAAAATCTCGCATTAAAGCGCATTAAATGTTTGCCTATTTTCTGCAATGTTCAAATAGCAGTCGACTGTCCAAGATCAGTCGACTGGAAACAGTCGACTAACCATAACACCAGTCGATTGCCCAGTCGACTCCTGTCTTCCTCTGGCTCGACTGATCTTTCTGTATGCGTCTGATTTATGAGCAGTCGACTGCTGGCAGGGCCAGTCGACTGGTGAAGCTGAAAAATCCCATTTCAGCTTCTTTGACCTAGACCTTGGCCTTCAAAACACCTCCCACAGCCTCATGCCTCCCTGCACTAGCTTGAGATGCTTCCATCAGCTTTGTCATGTCAAGTCTTTGCCAAGACCACCCTTGGACTTCTCCTTGCCAAGACCACCCTTGGACTTTTCCTTGCCAAGACCACCCTTGGACTTTTCCTTTGCTAAGACCACCCTTGGACTTTTCCTTTGCCAAGACCACCCTTGGACTTTTCCTTTGCCAAGACCACCCTTGGACTTTTCCTTTGCCAAGACTACGCTTGGACTTTCCTTTGCCAAGACTACGCATTGACTTTCCTGCAAACTTGCATCACACATGTTAGATCAACAAGAATTGTCTAACTTCAAACATCGTTTAGCCAAACATTGAAACTCAATGCACTTGGGGCAGCTATTGCACCAACAG
>NW_027435167.1:0-6270 GCF_044706935.1 Curcuma longa
AACTGTAGCGTCCGTCAAGACTCTGATAAGGGCGGGCGTTACATTTTATGTACTTAACTTATGCTATGAATAATCATGTTTATATGACGATTGGATTTTGTGAGTAGGAAGGAAGCTTACTTAGCATTCGTGCTTATAGTCTTACTTTCTTATGTTGCAGATTCAATTAAAAGTTACTAAGGGAACGGGAAGCAGCAGGAAGGGCTGATGATGGTGTGTGTGGTAGTGACTTAGCAGGACGATCTCATTACTTTCTATATTCGGAATTAGAAAGGGTTATAGTAAAGTTTTCGTATTGCATATGAATACAACAATGTATGTACAAAAGTTTTTAGTTCCACTGCGATGCTTCATAATTCATATGCATGATAAGAATGAATGTAAGAAAAAAAATGTAGTGTCCGTCTAGGCCACGTAAGGGCGGGCGTTACACTGCGCACTGTTCATCATCCCCGCGAGCAATCCCCTGCTCATCGACGTACGTCCACACCGCGCCCCGTCCACCCAAACTTCTTCCATCGCGTTCCTTGGTCCAAGAGGAGGTTGAATCCGGTCGATTGGGTATAATCCGGCAGCTGAGTTGGCGCGGCGGAGAGGGTTTCTTCACCGGCCAAAGTCCCTGTTTCATCTCGTTCCGGCCATCTATAGAGCCATCCGATGCTGCAATCCTTCGAGGGGTTCTCCTTGGAGCGCGAAGCATTCCGGAATTAACAGCAAGCCAATCGGAGCAAGAAGAAGCATGGGAATCCGATTTTGCCAGCTGAAAACGCGCTACACAGTGCTGTTTTTGGCCAGAGAGGGTTTTTCCGGGCAAATTCGTGGTGCTTGCATCGAGCAATCCACAAGACGACCGAGTTCAAGCTCCAAATGGATTCAATAGCTTGTTGACACCAAGCTAAGGAGAACAAGAGGAGAAGAAGAATGGATGGATGAGTTTTTCATTGTTTCTGCATTTCTGATTTAGTTACTGTTTCTACAAAAATCCATTTACTGAAGTTCTTGTTAATCCAAATCTTTAGCAACCTTGTGATTCTGTTTGTTTGGTTATCGTTTTGATTTTGATAATGTTTTGATTGGGTTAGAGTTTAATCAGCCCAAACTTTCATTCATTTGAATGTGTTATCTGATAAACTGAAGCTGTCACTGTGTCGTGCCATTGTTTTTTATCTGCGTATCAGTTTGGTAGGGTTTTTCAGCTGAAGCATTGGTGTTGATGGGAATTGAGTGATACTTAGCTGTTGTTTGATGATAGAATTGAGTTAGAGATCTTGTGAGCTTGGTTTAAACCTCTTTTATTTCTAAAACCTTGGAAACATCACTGTTCCATGCCATTTTTGGCCCCAAGTGTCGGTTTTGTGAGTTTGAGTGGTTTAATCAGTGGATTTCATGTTAGTTGATTAAGGTTCAGTAGTTTCATTGCATAATTGCTTCATGAGCTAGATTTCACTTTTCTTTGTCTCTAGTTTCATTTCATTAGGTTTTTAACTTAATTGCTTTGATGGTGATTAGAGCTTGCATTCTTTAGGGTTTCAATTTTTAGCATTTTTCATTTATTAGTTGATTTTCATTTACATTTCATTCAAAAATACCAAAATCCCCATTTTTATTAGAAAACCCCAAAAACATGACTTGAAAGTTCAAATTAAACAACTTTTCTACTAACCTTGGAAAAACACGACTCGAGGCCCCTATACTTGCTTGCTCATATTTATCGTGGGTTTTTGAAAAATATAAATCAATTTGCAATCCTATTCGTGACATATCAAATCTAGGGTTGTCAATTACAAAGTATGAAAGAGTTTGTGGACTGTGTGAGGATATAATCTAGTGATGGATGTCACTTTGAAAAGTTGAGATGATGACTTACATTTACCTAGTGAGGACTGAGCCTGATTGATTTCTTTGTTGAGTGGCACTCATGGAGAATGTTAAGCTAGAACTTGCTTGATTCTGTTGAAATCACAATAACATGGGGTTACATTAATTATGAAGGCATTTCATTATCCCACATTCATTTTCTTTTCTTAGTTTAGGTATCTCAATAAATCCTTCCATCATGTGTTTGCATACCATGCTTTGCTTTCCTTTTTCATTGGAATTGGAGACATTGATGTTGAGATGAGTTTTTGCCCGGGACGGACAATAGTTCAAGTGTGGGGGATTGTGCTTAAATGTTTCACCATTGACAAACTAGTAGGCCTTAGTCTTATTGTGTTACTTGTTGGGTAGGTTGAAAAAAAATTCTATTGAAAAAAAAACTTCTATTTCAAAAAAATAAAAAAAAATGAAAAAAAAATCTGTTGAAAAAAACACAGAAGTGAAAAAAAAAGAAAGAAGAAAGCTTTTGTTCCAAAAAGAAAAAAAAAGAAATGAAAAAAAAACAGAAGTGAAAAAAAAAAGTTTGGTTCTGTTAATTGAAAAAAAAAACTTTTAGTTTGATTGTTGTTTTGTTGATAGGAAAATAAAGTTTGAATGAGTGGAAATTTTTTTTTAGAAGATGGTTGGTAGCAAGTTTATTTCTCCTATTATGATCTTCATTGTAAAGGATTAGAGTTAGGAGAAGATTGAGTGATATGTCTTGCTATTAGCTTTCCTCCCATGCTAGCTTGGATGATATCTATTGGGCATTTTACTTGACTCATCTATGAAACAAGCATGTGTTTCCATTTCTTCCACTTACTTTCTTCATTGCATTGTTTTCTATCTTTCATTGCATCTCATTGTTGAGCTTTATTCCTTTTGGCATGTTCTCTTTGAATTTCTAATAAGCCTTCATGATTGTGAAACTTTGTGGATATATAGTGGTAGAGATAAGAAGAAGAGCAAGTCTATGGTAAGGCATGATCCATGAGAGCTTGAGAGAACTCCACTTTTATCTTGTTTATGAGGAAGAGCCACTCTATTATTTTCTCCTGTGAGGTTATGGTCATCATTCTTAACTTATTCAGAGTAGATTGAGATTACTGTGTTATTGATCCATGTAGGAAATGAGTTCTAGATTGTTTGTATCTTTAAAATTTGGTACTCTTATTTAGCTTATTGTTACAAACTCTTAATTTGGGGGATGATTGTTAGGGAGGAAATAAATGTATATTAGTCTACTTTCACGAGACGTGAAAGAATAAGTGTGGGGGATTTCACCGAGGAGTAGAACTCATCCGCCATACTAAAATGATCCTATACTTCTCTAAACTGCCCCTGGGTCATAACACCATACTCATCCAACTAACGTTGGTAAGCAGAGTGTTCTTCATGAAGCGTATCTAGAGAACTACGAAATATTGAAAAATCATAAGCCGAGACTGTCTCACCATATGTATAAGAATGCCTAGCAGGCTCGGCTCTAGGGGGAGAAGGTTCATGATAAGATGATTCTTGGTGATACGACGTTTCATAGGCGTACTCTGATGCTGGCTTCTATATAGGAGTGCAGGAGCAACTAGGGACTAGAGAACGTAAAATCTAGTTTTCGACCTTCCTAATGGTAGTTCTTGAGGGGTTAGGTAATGGGAATGGAAATCCAGTCGCTCTATTAAAAGCGTACCCCCCTTCGGACTTACAAATCATTTTCATCGCCAAACATGTGTTAATATCAATCTTGAAGTTGCCCATGACAGGTTCTAAGTGTTCTAGATCGCAACCCAAGCAAACAGCAATGTTTGTGATGAGGCCTCCAACTACTATTACTCCAGTTGAAGATTTAGCTATCTTGACTCGATTTTGGAGAAAATGAAAACCTAAGTCAAATTCTACCTCATACATTTGCAGAGATTCTAACCAAAATATTCAATTAGACCTCGTCAGGTTTCCTCGGAATAAATCAATAATCCTCTAGCGTTACGATTGTTAGTTTGAGATGACCCCAAATAGCTTGGTTATAGCTCTCCCGCTGTCACCGGGCACTCCAACATACTACTAGGGTCCTACCCCCTGTCACTGGATATCCGATTAAGGACCTCTCCCTAATAATCAATAATCATTAGATATCTCTTATAAAGATTCATTGCAATCTAAGAATTTCCTCGGAAAGTCCGGTTAAAAGTTCACCTTTTGTCACAAGGCACCCCGGTCATACGATCCTAAGATTTCCTTAAACCACAATTTGTCCTCATCCTTATAGATTCGCACCATTCACAATCATATCATCAAATAAGCACAAGGCACAATATCCATAAAGCAAAATGCACAAATAAATCATAGAACATGGTAAATACAAATTCATAGTGACAATCATCCATAATACACCTCGATTCCTCCTACATCCTAGAATCTAAGGTTCTACTCCATGACGGAGGAGATACAACACGAAGAAGCGGTGAAGAAATACATTTTAGATCCTAAAGAAAGGAAATAAAACTAATCAACGGGCATCTTCTTCTTTGCCTTGCAAGCTCCTCGTCGACGGTGGAATGGATGCGGCAGAGTGTAGGATCTTCTACGCGCTAGAGGGGGGTGAATATCACGTTGTAGCTTTTCAAAATTTGTTCATTTAATAAGAAAATAAATCAAACACTTCGCCAATCTGGAAGTCTTGAGCGTCGCGCACTCCTCTTGAATCTTCCCCGGTTGCAAGTGTTTGGTCTCGTTTGCGTTCCGAACCTCCACTAAACGAAGAGGAGAACTTCTAGATTCATATCTTCCATCTGTGCACGTTCACCTTCTTTTATATGGCACTCGAGTCGACTCCAATGAGATCTCAAGTTGACTCCAATATCCTTTTTCTCCGCAGGCTAGATCAGATTTCTACCGCTCGAGTCGACTCTAATTTTTGCTCAAGTCGACTCTAATCATCCACTCGAGTTGACTCCAATTTTTGCTCAAGTTGACTCAAGACATTTTTAAAAGGCCTGTAAGAGAGCTTCGAAACGCATCCAACCGTGCCTTGTTCTAAGTCCCGAGTCAAAAGTTATGACCCGTTAAACTTGGACTCCTCATATGTTGCTCCTGCATCATGGTTCCTACAAGACAAGTATACAAACAAAGCAACATAACCTATCCTTATTTTGTGGGTCTAACTTCAGATTTCTATCAAAATCCTGGGTTAGTCTGACGCCTACCATTCCACTCTGGGAACGCACCCTTATCCACTCCGCTAAGGAGAATTTACCTTTACCAACCAAGTCCTCCTGACTTGTTGGACTTTTGCTCAGCTCTGTCCTCAGCCCCCAGGATTTGTGCTGCGGCTCGGTCCTCTCTGACCAGCCCAGACTTCTACAGTGACTCGATCCTCCAGATCAGCCCAGACTTCTGCTGCGACTCGATTCTCTAAACCAGTCCACACTTCTGCTGCAACTCGGTCCTCCAGACCAGCCCAGACTTCACCTGGTGCTTCGACTCTGCCAATGCTTCTACCTGATCCTCTAAACCAGGACTTCCCTTTGCCTAGCCTACAACTAGGACTTTCCCTTGCCGAGCTTCATTTACCAGGACTTCCCCTGCCTGATCGTCCAAATCAGGACTTCCACTGCCTAGTCTAACCGACTAGGACTTCTCACTAGTCATCTGACTAGACTTCACTCATTTCCACACTAAATCCAAACATCAAGTCCTGTTTGGATCAACCCTTGGTCAAACTGATCAGACTTAGGTGTATTGTCAAACATCGAAACCCTAGGAAAGATCTATTGTTTCTTGCACCAACAATCTCCCCCTTTTTGATGTTTGACAATTTCTTAAGTTAATATAGGTCAGGGTTTAATTATCTGGGAGAAATCTATATTATTAACTTAAGGTCCCTTTTCCCCCTTTTCACACATCAAAAATATATGAAGTTATTTTAGGTGCATTCTCTTCTTGCACCAACAATAATGGTAGCGCCTATGGTCACAATTAAGTTTTGACAAATCTTGAAAGACCATAATAGATTTAAAAGATAATTTTGAAAGAGAGTTAAAAATAAATTTTCTATGAGGTTTTTCAAACCAAGTTGTTTTACAAGAATAAATTTTGAAAGTATTTTAAAATTTTTTAAATAGTGTTTCATAAGTATTTTCAAAATAAGTTTTTGAAACAATTTTTTTTAAATGAGTTTTTGAAGATAGAATTTTAAGAATAATTTTGCAAACTGGTTCTGTTGAATCATAGCAATAAATCCAGGATTTAACTCAAAATTTGTTACTTCTATGTTTGGTAGGGCAATGCAAGATGTCATCCCTCTCATTTATGGTGCTGCATAGTCTTTCAAAGATTTCTGGGCCATGTTGTTTGATGATTCTTCCTGATTGTTTATCCTTTGTGCGTGAAGTCTCCTTCGGTAAGTTCTTTCAATTT
>NW_027435168.1:0-1168 GCF_044706935.1 Curcuma longa
TTAGGATCGGTTGAATAGCTAGAGGGGGGGGGGGTGAATAGCGTTTCTCGATTTTTCTTGTTCTTTCTCTGCACAGAGATTAGCGGAAGCAAAAATATAAAAGAGAAAGAAAGAGATCAACGCTAACCCGGTTTATTTTACTTGGTATCCACCTCCGCAGAGGTGACTAATCCAAGGATCCACACGCACGCACACACCCGATGCACTATGAATCTTCTCCTTCTCGAAAACCTCGAAGGCGGAGAAACCTTTACAACTTTTCAGATCTCCTCAAATATGATATGAAATATTGTTTAGGAGGAGAGGAAGAAAGCAGAGAATAGAGAACAAAAACGTTCTCAGAAGAAGCACAAAAGAATGAAAGAATGGCAAAAAGATTGAGTTGTTCTCGTGCAGGCTTCTTTTATAATCTCTGCAACATCAGTCGACTGCTGGCAGGGCCAGTCGACTGATGCCTTCAATCGGCAACAAAATCTCGCATTAAAGCGCATTAAATGCTTGCCAATTTTCTGCAACGTTCAAATAGCAGTCGACTGTCCAAGACCAGTCGACTGGAAACAGTCGACTAACCATAACACCAGTCGACTGACCAGTCGACTCCTGTCTTCCTCTGGCTCGACTGATCTTTCTGTGTGCGTCTGATTTATGAGCAGTCGACTGCTGGCAGGGCCAGTCGACTGGTGAAGCTGAAAAATCCCATTTCAGCTTCTCTTGACCTAGACCTCGGCCTTCAAACACCTCCCACAGCCTCATGCCTCCCTGCACTAGCCTGAGATGCTTCCATCAGCTTTGTCATGTCAAGTCTTTGCCAAGACCACCCTTGGACTTCTCCTTGCCAAGACCACCCTTGGACTTCTCCTTGCCAAGACCACCCTTGGACTTTTCCTTGCCAAGACCACCCTTGGACTTTTCCTTGCCAAGACCACCCTTGGACTTTTCCTTTGCCAAGACCACCCTTGGACTTTTCCTTTGCCAAGACCACCCTTGGACTTTCCTTTGCCAAGACCACCCTTGGACTTTTCCTTTGCCAAGACTACGCTTGGACTTTTCCTTTGCCAAGACTACGCTTGGACTTTCCTGCAAACTTGCATCACACATGTTAGATCAACAAGAATTGCCTAACTTCAAACATAGTTTAGCCAAACATTGAAACTCAATGCACTTGGGG
>NW_027435169.1:0-1097 GCF_044706935.1 Curcuma longa
AGTTCTTGATAGGTAGGGTTGTTCCAGTTGCATCCTTCAGTTTTTCGAAGCCTTCTACAACAATAATCCAGTTTTCAAAGTCATTCATTAAATAAAATTCCATTCTACCTTTCCAGTATGCGAAATCGTCTCCGTTGAAGAATGGTGGTCGTGCGGTGCTATAACCCTCTTGGAATGCCATGAGTTGCTCCGGTTGATTGTTAGATCCTCCGAAACGTAACCGGCTCTGATACCACTTGTTAGGATCGGTTGGTTCGCTAGAGGGGGGGTGAATAGCGTTTCTCGACTTTTCTTGTTCTTTCTCTGCACAGAGATTAGCGGAAGCAAAAATATAAAAGAGAAAGAAAGAGATCAACGCTAACCCGGTTTGTTTACTTGGTCTCCACCTCCGCAGAGGTGACTAATCCAAGGATCCACACGCACGCACACACCCGATGCACTATGAATCTTCTCCTTCTCGAAAACCTCGAAGGCGGAGAAACCTTTACAACTCTTTAGATCTCCTCAAATATGATATGAAATAGTGTTTAGGAGGAGAGGAAGAATGCAGAGAATGGAGAACAAACAAGTTCTCAAAAGAAGCACAAAGCAATAAAAGAATAGCGAAGAAGATGAGTTGTTCTCGTGCAGGCTTCTTTTATAATCTCTGCAACATCAGTCGACTGCTGGCAGGGCCAGTCGACTGATGCCTTCAATCGGCAACAAAATCTCGCATTAAAGCGCATTAAATGCTTGCCAATTTTCTGCAACGTTCAAATAGCAGTCGACTGTCCAAGACCAGTCGACTGGCAAACAGTCGACTCACCATAACACCAGTCGACTGCCCAGTCGACTCCTGTCTTCCTCTGGCTCGACTGATCTTTCTGTGTGCGTCTGATTTATGAGCAGTCGACTGCTGGCAGGGTCAGTCGACTGGTGAAGCTGAAAAATCACATTTCAGCTTCTCTTGACCTAGACCTCGGCCTTCAAACATCTCCCACAGCCTCATGCCTCCCTGCACTAGCCTGAGATGCTTCCATCAGCTTCGTCATGTCAAGTCTTTGCCAAGACCACCCTTGGACTTCTGCTTGCCAGACTACCCACTTGGAATTTTGCTT
>NW_027435170.1:0-1003 GCF_044706935.1 Curcuma longa
TCTTTACTCCCTTAAGTGAAGGTTCTCCTTTCTAGTCCAGGATCTACTCCAACTTCCCTTAAGAGTCATCCTCATTTCCATCATGTGGTAATAGCAAATCCTTTATTCCATCTTTATTCACCACATCAATTCTTACATCCATTCTAGTTAGGAGGTACTACCCTTCCTACTAAAACATACAACATCATAAGGGTAAATAATAACCACAGCTGCAGAGTCGTGACAAGATCGTCCTGTGGTGGAACAGGAACTATCGGAGCAGGATACTCCGGTATCTCGTCAGGGTCCTCTACAGTCTCCTCCATGTCCTCGTCGGGATCTTCTATCTCAAGATCCTCATCTTCATCCACTTCTAGGATCTCTACATCCATGTCTTCCTCTTCCTCAGGAGCCTCCTCAAAGGCTCAGGCTCAGGCTCAGGCTCAGGCTCCTCCATCTCAGGCTCCTCCATCTCAGGATCCTCCTCCATCTCAGGATCCTCCTCCTCGTCTTCGGATTCTGATCCTGATTCTTCCAAAACATCTGGAAACCTGTGTCGCAATAGAGCCCTGCACAGTTCCCCATAAGGGAAACGACAATCATATAGATCCCAGATCTCCAATGCCACTACCCTTGCGTGCCTAGGTAAAGCCCGCAGTAGAGCCCCGATCCGGTGATCATCCATTACAGGAAACCCTTCCTGTTCCATCTTCCAGAAGATCCGGTCCAACCTTCCTATCACTCCCTGAACTCCATGGACTGGATCGTACTGTACGGTTTCCAGCTCTTCGAACAGCCTCTCTAGTCGCTCATGATAACGAGCCATGCTGTTCATAGAGTCAAGTGAGATATAAATCATGATACTCAATTCATTACATGTGATCATATACATAAACATAGCAACAAAGCAAGATAAGCAAAGTAGCAAAGTATGCAGGATTATACTTACTTAAATAGCTTACTTGGAAGCGGCAGGATTCAGGCTTGATGTGTGTGTGATGAGATGACAACGGCTCTGATACCA
>NW_027435171.1:0-2539 GCF_044706935.1 Curcuma longa
TCAAGTGAGGATGAGGTGAGAGAGAAGAAGGATACAAACATGTGGATTATGGATAGTGGATGTTCAAGACACATGACCGGATATGTAAATAAATTCATAAAAATAAAATATATAAAGAAAAGAGAAGTATCTTTTGGGAATAGTGGGAAGCTCAAAATTATAGGAAGAGGTAGCATTGAGGTCTCACCCACAATTAAAATTCATAGAGTCCTATTAGTCAAAAACATGGAATTTAACTTGCTTAGTGTAAGTCATTATGTGACTTGGGCTATCAAGTTGAGTTTCATGCAAATAAATGTTTGGTTAGGTAAATTGATGGGAAAAATATTATACTAGAGGCTATAGGAACCAAAATCTTTATTATATCAATTTGGCTTTTGCTTCTAACCCGTCTATTGAGTGTTTCATGTCAAAAGTGTTGAAGATCGTGAGATGGCTAGAGGGGGGTGAATAGCCCTTTTAACGCAAATCGAACGTTTTTCTCCTACAAAAGGTTAGTACGCAGTGGAAACAAGAGAAAAAACAACTAATACAACCAAACACAATGTAAACTCAAGGATATACGAGGTTTGGAGATAACTTGCCCCTTTTCCTCGGCGTGCCCGTGAGGTGGACAAACCCTTGATCTTCGGTAGATCACACCCCGGCGAGAACCGGCTAGATAATACCTCCTTCTCGGTGGAGTTACCTCTCCACAACCAATCTCAAAGATAACAATTAAGTGGAGAGATTATAGAAGGAAAACTAAGAGGCAAACAATACAAGCTTACAGCACAGCCTCTAAAGATGGATCACAAGCTCAACCACAGCTTCCAGAGAGCAAGGCAACTCCTTGCACCACCCCAGGAGAAAGCTTCAAGTAGGAGTAGAAGAACGTGAGCAAGCGAAGAACACCAAGTATGCAGGCTTCAAGGAAGAGCACGAGCAAGCCAAGAACACCGAACACAAGCACACACAGCTCTTAGGTTTCCCGAGGGCTTCTCTTCTCCTTCATCTCTTCCTTTTAACCTCCTTGTTCAACGTTCTTCTCTGTGTCCACTGAGTCCACTGCAGTTACTGACCCACCTGATCATCCTCTGCAGCTCAGTTCCGTTGTCTTTTACCTGAAAGCAAGGTGAAACCAGCACTCGACAAACTCTGCACAAGGAAAGCAATTACTTGACCATTCTCGTTCTTTATCCCAATTCAAATTCCATCTGCAAAGATCAGAGCATTAGCACAGAAACAATCATAAATTAGAGCAGAAATCTGAACATGATCAGAGACATCCTAATCGATCGAACAATCGATTAACTAACGTAATTGTTTCTCAGTAAAGCGTGTAATCGATCAACTAGTCGATTACTTATGCTCTTAATCGATCAACCGATCGATTAAAGCATGGTAATCGATCAGGTGATCGATTACCAGATGCTAATCTGGTTTCTCACCAAAGCATGTAATCGATCACCCGATCGATTACAGTTCATCATAATCGATTGACCAATCGATTATGGCACGTTCTGTGGGTTTTGCGAATTGTCACAGAATGCTTGGTAATCGATCATCAGATCGATTAACAAATTAACGCGGGTCTCACAGAATGGTCTGTAATCGATCACCAGATCGATTAAGGGTCTGTAATCGATCATCTGATCGATTAACCTACTCAACCTTGGTTAATCGATTCACTGATCGATTAAACCAGGCTAAACTTTAAATCTCGATCAGGTTAACTTGGGTCTCACCCGAGCTAACCGCGCTGGATCACGTAATCAAAGAACAAGCTACCAGGCCTCCTCTGATACTGATCCAGTCCGAAGACAGGCTACCATAGCCTTCTCGGACCATAGTCCGGTACAGAGAACGAGCTACCGAGCCCTCTCTGACCTAATCCAGTACAAAGAACGAGCTACCGAGCCCTCTCTGACCTAGTCCGGAGAACGAGCTACCGAGCCCTCTCCGACTCCATCCGATCCAGAGAACGAGCTACCGAGCCCTCTCTGACTTAGCTCGGAGAACGAGCTACCGAGCCCTCTCCGACTCAAATCGGTCCAGAGAACGAGCTACCGAGCCCTCTCTGAGCTAATCCGGAGAACGAGCTACCGAGCCCTCTCCGACTTATCCGGTCCAGAACGAACCGAGCCCTCTACCGAGCCCTCTCTGAGCTAATCCGGAGAACGAGCTACCGAGCCCTCTCCGACTCTATCCGGTCCAGAGAACGAGCTACCGAGCCCTCTCTGACCTAATCCGGAGAACGAGCTACCGAGCCCTCTCCGATCTCATTCCGTCATCGATCAATCTGAATATGAACTTAAATCGTTGTCAACATCAAAACAACAATCGGGACAAAACTGCATCAACAATCTCCCCCTTTTTGTTGTTTGACAACACGATTTAAGTTTAGGTCAAAATTCGTAATCCTATTATATAAGTAAAGAGATCAGAATCCTCCCCCTACAACAGTTAAAATCCTCTCCCTACATCAAATCACCCTACATCAAACTCGTAATCCTATTATATAAGTAAAGAGATCAAATCCTATCATCTGTAAGGGGAT
>NW_027435172.1:0-1947 GCF_044706935.1 Curcuma longa
GGTTTGGTTGTGGATTACGGCAGATTTGATCGAATCAAGCTTGCTGCTAGGGCACAGTTAGCTGGTCTTAAAGGGAAGACATCTTGTAGATTCTATTTTGATGGTATCTTGATATAATTATGGATTAGATTTAGTTTAAGGTTGTGATATCAGAGTTAGGGTTTCGATGCAGTTAGGTTGAATCTAATAACCTATGGTTGGAATTAATGGATCTATTGGATTTAGGATATTGTTTATCCTTTTGCAGGACCTTGATTGATTGGTCCTATTATACACACGGAGTGTAGTATTTCTGGAGTTATTCGACATACGATTACCAGGTGGGTGATTTTACTTTATTTGGTCAATACAGTTCGTACCTTATTTCAGTGCATGTACCTTGTTCCTGTATCTGTTGAGTTGCTTATTGATTCCATTCATGCTCATGATGATTCGATACTTTGTTATTATTCTGGTTATATCATGCTTGATCTTATGTCGATTGGTCTTGGATTATTATTCATGCATATTGTTTTATTCCTTGTTTTGACCTTTGTGATCATCATTGGTATGCTCCTTTCTTTATGATACCTGAGATCATCATGACTTATACCTACGTATATTGAGTAGTATAGTAGGTGCTGATTGATATGATTGAGCATATCATCATGATGCATGATAACGATTGTAAATCCCATTGGAGTGGGTTTATCGTAATAGTAGATGACTTAGTTGTATATCTACATAGGTGGTTACCATACCCTATTTTTCATCTTGATGATGGCGACTGTATGGCAGTACCCAGTCGACAATTGTATGGCAGTACGCAGCCGAGTCGATGATCTACCTCAACGGCTGTATGGTAGTACACAGCCGAGTACACCTAGACTGTATGGCAGTACGCAGTCCGTGACGAGTACTAGAGTACAGATATCGGCCATAGGATTTGTAGCTTATCATAGCTACGAGATCAACCGGACGCTGGACTCTGATCTCTGATTTGGATCACCGGACTACTTGATTGTAGGGCGCGGAGTACTGATCCCCGATGCCGGCCATCCCAGCCGTACAGGTCTGCACGAGTGCTGTAGTGAGTGGGGCAGTTGCATCATGCATATGTGCATCATGTGCATGATATATATGTATTGGACCACACTGATCCTGCATTTTGATTGTCTACCTGTTTGACTCTTGATTGTTGCACTATGTTTGACATGTTGTTATTCATATGTTGCACTACATGAGATTCATGTTAGATGTTTATTATCTGCAAATACCTTATTGATACTTTGATGACATTGGTATGTACCTATTCTTTTGCTACTTCTTTACTTCATGCACTGTCTTTCTATATTACCCACTGAGTATCTGTACTCACACCTTTTGGACCCTGAGATTTTTCTGTCTTCCCAGATATCAGGTAGAGCTTACAGAGGATGCCAGAGATCTACCAGCTACGCCATCTCACGACTACGACAATTTGTCTGCGCCGTGGATGTATTTGTGGCTTGTGATGATATATCTGTATCGTTGGTTATTTTCTGTCGTATCGGACTTTATGATTTCATTTCCATTGTACTGGACTTTATTGGACTTGTGTTACCGTTTCTATGATTTTGTTTTTTGCATATTGATGAGTTTTCTTGTTAGTATTATATAAGATGTGTATGTGGCCGTGTGGGTCACCTTTTACTTTTGTATAGCTTATATTCCATATTTTGTAGTATGGATAGGCCATGTTGGCCTTTATTATATGTGTTTGTATGCAGGAAATTGTCAGTGATACTGGGGAGGCGCTGCCGAAATTTTTCGGACAGGATCTTCCGGGTCGCTACAGATTTAGAGCGATAGATCAAAAGGCCCGATGAGTTGGGAAGTAGTACTATGTACATGGTGTGTTGTTGATTATAGAAGGAAACTGTGTCCTATAATCTAGGCTGATGATGTCCCCTTGAGAAGCTCATAAAG
>NW_027435173.1:0-2119 GCF_044706935.1 Curcuma longa
ACTACTAGAAAACTAGGCTTTTGAGACAAAAATTTTGAGACAGTGACAAAATTCATCTCAAATACTATGTAATTAAGACAGTAATTATAGGTGTCTTAAAATTTTACATTGAGACATTAAATTTAAGACAGTATTTAAAATTTTGTCTCAAATTCAACTAAATAAGACACCTAATAAAGATGGTTAAAGATATAATTATATAAGACATTCAAATAAGACGGTAAAAAAGTATTTGTCTCAAATTGTCTTGATTGTGTCCAAAAAAAGAAACAAAACCACACACGTACATAAGTATTTAGACAAATATAAATTAGTATTTATAAATTAATAAAAATTTAAAATTGTTGTTACTTACGTTTATAAAATCATTTTAATTATATTTATAAATTAATAAATGATTAAAAAAATCTCTTTAGATAAATATAAATTAAATATAAATTAATAAAAATTTAAAATCATTATTACTTATGTTTACATAAACGTTTTTATTATATTTATAAATTAATAAATGAATAAAAATTCTCTTTATATAAATATAAATAAATATTTATAAATTAATAAAAATTTTGTTTATGTTTTTAAAAATTTTATTTTCATTTACGTTTTATAAAATTATTTTAATTAAATATTTTATAAATATTTTATAAATAAATAAATAAATAATTTATTATAAGTTTTACCTAATTATATTTTTATAAATCAAATACTAAATAACATTTACCCTTACTTCCGCACCGCATCCTTCCACGCCGCATCCCGCACCGCATCCTTCCACGCCGTCTGCTCCTTCTTCCGCACCGTAGCGCCGCAGCCGCACCACCTGCTTCACCACCGCCGCAGCAACCCGCAGCTTCACCACCGGCTCCGAAGATAAGCAGCCGCACCACCGCCGCTTCACCACCGGCGCCGAATCTAAATGGATTTTTCATCTTTCATCCACTCTTGTTTCTGTAGTCTTCGACGTAATAACCTACTTCAAGTATCTCAGAGATCTTTAATTTAAAACTAGTTTTGTTCCGTAGGCATTTGATTTACTTGTTTTAACTATTAATTTTTTTATCTGTGCAATGTTAGTCGAACGAGACAAATTGTATTACGCTAACTATGCCTTTGCTACACGATTACAGGGTATCATTTATAGTCTTAAAAGACACAGCGTCTGCATTACGAGCATCAATTTTGTTCTGCTTTAACCCAGCATCAATTTTTTATTCATCAATGTAATGCCCTTGTTCATGTGATCTTTCAGATTATTTTTCTTATTCTAGATTTTCCATTTGATTAATGATAGATATTTCCTTGACAGCTATTCAGAGAGTCTATATGCCTTATTTTCACTTGGGGGAATATACTATGTATTTTCTGGTGCAAATACTGTGGCGATCCTCCTCCTTGCACTCTCTGGTTCAGCTCGGTCAAATGGAGCACTTAATGCTGGTTATTTCTGTTTTCAAGCACTGAGACATGCTTATGATGCTACCATTCATAAAAAGAAGTTGCTGGTAAGATTGCTTTGTTGATGCTATTAAATGACTGAACCTCTCTTTGTGGATTTCATTAGTTTGTTGTAGCAGTGAATTTGATTTTTGCTATACTTATTTTCCTTAAGTAGGCAGCGCAGGCAATTCTGATTGGAGCCATACAATCTATTTTAGTATTTGTGCCATTTCTGGCATTCCAAGCATATGGATACTTCACTATCTGCTTAGGTGGTAATTCAACTGATTTGAGGCCTTGGTGCAATGAGAGAGTCCCTCTTCTATATGGTTTTCTTCAAAGTCATTACTGGTACTTCTCCCTAAACTATTTCATGTATGTGTATCAACATTGGCCTCAAGAGTTTGTCCGAGGATTAATTTTTTTCTGCTTTGAAATTATTTGCATCATTACTTAACATTTTTTACTCTTGTTTTGTTTTGGCAACTGAATCTTCTGCTTTTGGTCGATACTAGGGGAGTAGGTTTCCTCAGATATTTTCAAGTAAAACAGTTGCCTAATTTTCTTCTCGCATCTCCGACTCTGTCCCTGGCTATTGGCTCGGTTATTCTTTACTCAAGTTTACTATATGAAGCTGATGGAAAGTCAACTGATCCCTTAACAATCAAAGTTAGAGAATCAT
>NW_027435174.1:0-2666 GCF_044706935.1 Curcuma longa
CTTTTGATCTTGTAATTGGTGTATCTGTAGTATTTGTTTCTTCCTAAATGAAGAAATAATAGTATGTAAGTGTATCTACATAATATTTTATAAATAATAATACTCACCATCATGCTAGCCAAACGTGCATAACCTCGCCGGCTCATCGTGTGAATGTGGTCTTGATTTGACCTCATTTCTCTATATTTTGCACATTTTGCCTAAAAATAAAAAATATACTTAACATATTCATATATAAACATATTTATTTGAAAGTATTTCTAATATAAAATTTCAGTAAAAGGAACACTTTTAAATTGATGCTTACTTGAAATTCAGGTGATAGTGTCCTCTTTATAAATAATTTCCACTCCTGTTGATCCATAAATTCAGGCTTCAAAAGATCAAGATTCCGTGTAGCCACTTTACCAGCATTAGCTTCTCGTACAAGTATTTGCAGTTTCGATTTTCTATCACGCCATAACTTAGCTAACTTTTTAAAGATTGCTTTCTTTTCCCACTCTTCAACATTATAATTCACCTGTACAAATAAAAATATGTTATTTTACCTACATTCAAGAAAGAAACCCAAAAAAAGAAGTAACTCAAGGCAATACCTGAAGAACACTCCACATCTTATTCTTCACATCTTCGTGTATGTCATTCCACTCATCTAGTGTATATGGCACAAATTCTTGTACAATGCAGCCTAAAAAAGAAGCATACTTCACAGAATTGATGCCGACTGGTTGTCCAAATTCATTACGTTCCAACTCTTTGGGCTTTTGTTGAGCAGTGGATACTTTTAACTTTGTTGGACCTCGACCCTTTTTCTTTTTGAAATTGTTGTCATCATTTTGCTCTTTGGGCTTGCTTGTGAGGGGAACAAGATACTTACTTGCTCCATCTCTTGGTCCTTTATTGGGTATGCTCAAATCTAAGGGTCATTAGGTGAAAGTCCATGACATTCTTCTTTTGCTTTCTGCTAAAAATTTATCCTACAATAAACATCTTTCACAAAAGTTTGATTAGTAGTCTTAGATAATTCCAATACAATTTTACCTTGGTCAATCGTCAAAGAGGGTTTAGCATCAATTATGACTTCGACAGTGGCTAGGAAATGGTCTTCTAAAATATCGAGAGTCTAAGGTCCATCTTCGATATAACAAGTGGAGTGAGAACAATAAAATCTATATTCTCTTCGTTTCTTGCACCATCGTCATCCTCCTTACTCTCCTTGAGCTCCTCCAAGCTTTACTAATCCTCGAAATGATAGCATCATAATATACAAAAGGATTGGTTTTGAGTTGCCTAAAAATCTATTTAGAGACGCTCTTGGAGAAGAGCTATCAATCTACACAATTTGAGCTTCCAACATCTCATTAAATGTAACTATGCCATCAAGCATACTTCGATTTCATCCTCTGTGACTTGATGTGGTTGTCCAGAATCTATCGTATGTTGCCCAAACTCCTTGGGTTATTTAGTTTGAGATGTAGTGAAATTTTCCAAAAGAGTTTCTAAGTTAAATTTTGGTGCTTGATGAAATTCTGATGGTAATTGATAGTTGTTCTTTCAACTTGATCTTGATAGTTTATGTAAGAAAATTTTAGAGGGTTTATCCAATCAAGATTATTGGTGTAAAAATATAAATCGTTCTACGACCTTTGGTTGTAGTTGGGGATGAGATCCACTCGTTCATATGGTGCAGGTGTAAATATTATTGGACAACTAACTGTTGTATGATCTTCTGCACCACGAATCTCACAATAATCATAAGCAAAATTCTCAGCTTTAAGTTTTATCAAACCATTGGGTTAGAGCATCCATCTTAGCATGCAAGGAAAAGGAAAGAAAAGAAAATAAAGATAAAAACTTTTTTCTAAAAAGATAAAAATAAAAGAAAAAGAAAAATCTAGATTAATCAAATTATAAATGAGACTCGATATTAACAAAAACGCAACCCCTAACAACGACGCCAAAAACTTGATGTCGTTCAATCGTACTGCAAGTGCATAGTATTGTCAAGTAATAAAAAGTATATCGTCCTCTAAGATCATATTTTTGAGTACCAAAATACTTACGAATGCAGTTATTTAGACAATCAAGGAAAGATGTATTGTGGAAAGAGAAATACGAGCAATCAAATGAAAATGAAGAGAAAGCTAGTTCGGAAGGCGATTTTAGGATTTTGATTTCACTGTGATGAATGTCGACGAATGCAATGTCGTTTATCTCAAGGTATGATTATGAAAGGATTCGTCCAAAGGTGATCGATGTATCTATGGGGTAAAAGGAAGAACAAAAACACCGATATGTCTATCCTAATTGTAAATCATAAAGTGGAATAGGATAGACTCTTTAAGTTCCATAACAATTCATGAAAGCCCTCGAGAGAGTTAATCACTTTCATAGTAGTCTTATTAGGGTCACTTTTAGGGATGCCCTTGTCACGAGAGCTCCATGAACCTCTAGATGTCACCCTTACTTCGTGATACGAACTCTTAAGTCGATTCTAGAGACTAGAGAATTAGAGTTAACCGATAAGGACGTCTCTTATTTTCCTTTGATTCAATCATATATTTATATACAATGATTATGGCTAGGATTCACCTCTCGGTCTATCCTGAGGGGGTTACTATCTAGTCTCAACAACAACGATGGATGGAGAAAAACATACACTAGAA
>NW_027435175.1:0-1798 GCF_044706935.1 Curcuma longa
AACTCATCAGATCTTCAGAAGAACCGAAGAAATCCCAAAGGATTCAACTCAAACCCTTACCGATCGACCTCCTTCTTCTCCGATTTGCCACCGCTCGCGTTCGCCCAAATCGCCGCCGACGGCACACCTCCGTTCGCTCAAAAGCCAACCACCCTTAGCTCTGATCGCCGATGATCCTTAGCTTCGGATGGCACTGGCGTCGGCTGGCATTCGTCTCCCCGCTTCGGCGAAGATCCGAGGCAGAGCAGCAGCGTCGCGCGAGTGAGGAAGGAGATCGCGATCGGGATCTGAAGCCGATCCCTTTTAACCGGCGTTAACGGGTTGGGTTGCCATCCAATAACCCATTAATCCTAACCCTCTAATCCATTAACTAAATGGGTTGGGCTTAAATAGGCTGGGCTTTAATCACCATATGGGTCTTTTTTAAGTTAGTTTGGTATTTTACAATTGTCATCAAACCCAAGCAAGCAAAAGGTAAGAGGACTCGACTGATCGACCACATCAGTCGACTAAGGGCAAAATCAGTCGACTGACTTAAATCTGTGTCAACATCAAAACAACAATCGGGACAAATCTGCATCAACAATCTCCCCCTTTTTGTTGTTTGACAATACCATTTAAGTTTAGGTCGGAATAAGTCTTAAGATCATATATGTAAGGATATCAAGATCCTCCCCCTATAATAATTAAACACAATTTAAATTTAGGTTGGAATAAGTTTTAAGGTCATATATGTAAGAAGATCAAGATCCTCCCCCTACAATAATTAAACACGATTTAAGTTTAGGTCGGAATAAGTCTTAATATCATATATGTAAGGAGATCAAGATCCTCCCCCTACAATAATTAAGGTCATTAGTTTGGAGAGTACTTCCTAAACTTAACTAACCATCCTCTCCCCCTTTGTCAAACACCGAAAAGAATGTAGACTGGTTATTAAGTCTCACCCACTCCCCCTTAATCCAAGAGTCTCTCTCCCTCAACGCAGCAATATGAGACAAAAGATAGTCAAAATGAGAGATAGACACAACATAAGAGAGAAGTAGACATTAAGATAAGATAAAAATATAGAAACTAGAGATGACATAGGTATGACAAAATATGTTAAGCATATAACATAATCATGCGAGACAGAAAATATCCAAACAGAACATAGTAGATAACAACATAGTCAGAAACAATAAAAATAGTTAAAGTCACAAACATCTCATAAGTCAACAAACAAAGCATCATCAATCAAGGAAAACATCAAACTCTATCTTGTCGCCACTAGGATCCGTAGATGGAGCTGAAACATCAGGTAAAGGAACGTCGGCTGTAGGAACGTCGGCTGTAGGAGCACTACAGGATGGCTGCGGAGGCGGGTGACCGCTCATCCAAGCGTGCATCATGTCGTACATGCTGGTCACCTGGCCTCTGATCTCTGAGAATCCAGAGTCCATTCGTGCTCCAAGCTTTGAAAATCCTGTGTCGATCCACACTCCAAGCTCGGAAAGACCAGTGGTGAACCGTGTCTCCAGCGCCTCGATCTGAGCTCGGTAGTCTGGCTCCTCCACATAATTTGGGTCATCCTCATTCTCAGCACCATCTGCTCCCGCATCAACAGCTGGGTCCTCAACATCCACAGCAGGTGGCGCAGCAGCCTGTAGTGGAAGTGTCCTTGGCGCTCTACCGTCTACCCATCCCACCGCCCCGTACCGTGCAGTAATCTTGGACTTCGAGAAAGCTCGAACCCCAAGTCTAGAATACTTCTTTGTCATCTTTTCAATTTTGCCCCTAGTCACATTGACGCCCATGT
>NW_027435176.1:0-4188 GCF_044706935.1 Curcuma longa
CACTACAAGAAAATAGGGTTTTAACAACACTGAAAAGACATCGGTTTTATGCCAAAACCGATGTCTTTTACTTTTTTACAACGGTTTTAACAAAAACCGATGTCTTTGGGAGGTTGATTGGAGACTACGACAACGGTTTTTGGAGGCTACAACAACGGTTTTAAAACCGTTGTCTATGTCCGCTATTTTGGGACTATAACAACGATTTTTGAAGACTACGACAACGGGTTGAAAACCGTTGTCTATGTGAGCCAACAACAACGGATTTTGGAAGCTACAACAACGGTTTTAAAACCGTTGTATATTCTACAAAGTTGTTTCTTTAGATGTTAATACGCAAAAATCCTAAGTCGGCACTGTGTAACCCTTATTAGCAATTTCCGCTGGTTCCTCACTCGCACGAACGCCGCTGGCTCTCCTCTTCTTCCTCAAGCCGTCGCACGTTTTCTTCCCTCACGAATCGAGGAAGCACCGTTCCCTCTTCTCTTCCCAAAACCCTGATGAGGACATCTTTCCTCGCAAGCCGGCCTTGGGCCCATGTCATCGACCCCCGAACCCTAATCCTCCCGCCGCCAGAGCATCCGCCGGTGGGATACTTGCTCGCCCTCGTTCCTTCGCTGCGAGCTGCCCCTGATGAGGACATCTTTCCTCGCAAGCCGGCCTTGGTCCCCGGGAATCCCAAGGTCGTCCCTCCTCCTGTGGTCCTGCGCTTGAATCCTGCGTTCTTGGCGCAGATGGATGAGAAAAGAACGGGATCGCTTCTGAAGGTCCATATTAATTTATTTATATTTTCCTTTTTTTGGCTCGCTCTTTTTTTTCACCTTAGAGTTTGCCCTGATTTCAAAGATTGTATTCTAAGGAGTTTATTGTTGGTTCTTTTTCTTGTAGTTTATGGGAGATGAGAATCTGTATCCGTCCCCAGAGGAGGAAGTGAACAGGAAAAATGTGATTAATCAGTCTGTGTAGATGAAAATTAGATATTTAAAATGGGGATTAATTGTGGCCAAGTCTGTTGTGCAAGTTGATAAATTTGAAGTTGTTTGCTTGCTTGTTCTTTTTCTTGTCTTTTTCTTTTGGTCGTTGTGGTGATGGATATGCCTTTGCTCCTTGCTATATATCTCCAACAGTTAGTTTCAGATTAAGGGATCCAATTTCCAGCTATTGTTTTCTCCTTTTTTCCCTAGAAATAGTATTCCCATTATCTAATAATGAAAATATTGGGTTGTTTCTTTTCTAATGCATGCATTGTGTTTGTATGTACGTGTTCCTTTACTGTCTTTTTGGACCATTATCACTTCTTTAGTAGTTGGACCATGCATTGAAAGGTAAACTACAATTTAGTTTTGTTCGTTATTGAAGGTACTGTTTTTCATTTTTTATCTACTAGTACTACTCTTCTTTGATGCATGCCTTCTTCACAGCTTACTATTTAGTTAATTATATATCTTCATTCGATTACCTTTGAGCAATGGCTTAATTAAGGGCATTAAGACTCTATTTCTTTAAAGAATTAGACATGTTTAATTATTTAATCGATCCCATTCTTAGGGATGCATGTACATGTTTGTAGTTTTAAGAGTGGCACACATAGAGAAGAAAAAAAAGGTGTATATTAGATCCACAAAAGTCAATGTAATTTGAATCCAATCACCTAGCTAGTCGATAAAATCATGCATGAGAAGCTTGTTTGAAGCCATATGTACAAAATTCTTGAGGTCCGAGGTCACATGTATTGAAGCACAATCCTGGACTCAAGCGTTTCAGCATTACTAGTTGTTCAACCGTTGCATAATTGTTTGGGAAAAGTATCATGTCTCTTACCACCACAATATGTCCTAGGAGAGGACTATCAAGTGTCTTCTCGTACTTTAATAATGTTGAAAGCTATTATGTTTGAGATTTCATGTGCAACAAAAGATAGTTTAGGGAAGAATATACTAAAGTGTGTTTTTTTAGTATATATTAATTTTTTGAAATGTTAAGTTGTTATTTTTCCACCTGGTTCAAATGCTCTTTCTGATGTACTTATCAGGTATTGATGGTTCTTCTTGAAAATTCATCACAGTCCTTCAGGATCCCATGATTTAACTATAATTCTCTATCATCTATATACAGCACGCCTATCTTTACTGGAGATGGGGAAGGAGGGAGTGGCTTTGCAGCTGCAGCTGCAGCTGCTGCAGCCGCCGCTGGTGGCATGTCTGGATTTGATTTTGGTGTAGATCCTAATATAGACCCTGAGTTGGCACTAGCATTGAGGATCTCCATGGAAGAGGAACGAGCAAGACAAGAAGCTACTGCCAAAAAGGCTGCTGAGGATGCTGCTAAAGGGGAAAAAGGTACAGAGCAGGCTTCAAGTTCCAATGATGCAACTATGACTGAAGCAGGCAACACTTCAGCTGTTGCTAGTGATGATAAAAGGCACAATTTAACGGTCTGTTCCATTCTACAACTTAAGTTTGTTTGTATTTTTCAATTGATCTTGTGCAAGATAAATTAAAGAACTCCTTTATGTTTCTAGAGAGTCTTATGTTTTAACAATCATGAAATATCTCAGGGAAGTTTGTAGGAATGACATATCCTTTCACTCTAAAGTAGATTTCTATGATCATTATGAATGGTGCAAATATAACTAAAATAATACATGGTAAAAAGGTGAAACCTAATGAGAAGTTACCCTCTTGTTACTTGCTGGAGTCTTGAGTTTTCTTGTTAGGCTTTTAACTTTATTTCATTCGTGAAAGGTTCTATTTACTTCTTAATGTGTTCGTTTTATTTGTATTTGATTTTTCTTGTTAGTCTTTTTAACTTTATTTCTCTTGCATGAAAGGTTCTACTTGCTTCTTAATGTCTGTTGTCTGTATTGTATGTATAAATTTTTGCACTGTTCATAGATTATTTAACTTAATTATTTGATCAGGTTCCAGCTGCAACAACTTTGATTACTCCTGTCCAGTGCAAAAATTTATGGAGGCAATTCAAGGCAGAAACAGAATACACTGTCACTCAGGCCATTTCTGCTCGGGCATATTGACTAACTGGTTATCTTGTACAAATTTTATGTTTTTTGTTTTCTGCAGCACTGAAATTATTGATAACTCATGGTTACGATAGGAGATTTTTGAGTATTTTTGGGTAGCTTAGATGACTATGATAAGTTCAACGACTTCCAAGGATGTACTTTTGGTTATTTGTAAATATTGAGGTGATTAAATACATCAGTGCTTTTTTATTTGTGATTTGTTGGGTGAATTTATAATATTATGATAATTTTGTACTATTGAGAATTAGATTGATGTCAGATATGTTCGATCATAATTTACAAACAACATAAAAAAATAAGTGTTATTACAACAGTTTTAGATTCAATGACATCGGTTTGGAAGCGTTGTCGTTAAGTGATATTACATCGGTCGAAAATCGTTGCTAAAATTGATGTTAAATAGATATTACATCGGTTTTACACCGTTGCAGAACCGATGTCGTTGAGTGATATTACATCGGTCGAAAATCGTTGCTAAATTTGATGTTAAACAGATATTACATCGGTTTTTCACCGTTGCAGAACCGATGTCTTTGAGTGATACTACATCGATACTACATCGGTTACAAACCGATGTCGTAGAGTGATATTACATCGGTTACAAACCGATGTCTAAAATGTCAGACCTTTTACAACGCCTTCATAGACATCGGTCGATTTTCTCATAGACATCGGTGGAAAACCGATGTCTATGACTGTTTTTCTTGTAGTGTGAATGGAAGCTTCGGGGACCTTACTAAGAATTTAAATGGATGTTAATTTATTTTTTCTTCTGCTTTGAATTGTTAGAAGAATCTAGAGATTGTACATGTTATTTCTTGTTACTAGGATATAGTAGATAGATTATTTGCTTCATTCTGATATTACTGAAATACTTTCGGTAAGGCTGGAATTAAATTCTTCTAGGAATTCTTTTTATAACAGTTGTCATGTGTGTTAGTACTTTTATAGAGGAAATTCATGATGATCCATAGCATGTTTTATATTGATATGCTCTAGCTGCTACTTAGTTGCATGTTTGGATTTTATTCACACCTTGAAAACTTTAAGTACTGCCATTATGAACCTAAGTAACCTTAGTAAGTAAAGTTAGTAATTAAGTAGCGCCGCCCTTAAAGAGTAGTAAGGAGGGTGGGTCGTTACAT
>NW_027435177.1:0-2369 GCF_044706935.1 Curcuma longa
TGTAGGATCGATACGCGCTAGAGGGGGGGGTGAATAGCGCGTATTGCTTTTTCTAAATTGTTTACCTGTTAAACTAATAAGCAGCGGAATTAGAAATCAAAGCAGGGGGACACGCGGGATTTACTTGGTTCCTAACCCCCCAGGGTTAGTACGTCCAAGGCCTAATTCGGGAGGCGCCCGTCCACTAGTGGTCTCCTTTCCGAACGGCGTTCGGAGGCGGAGAAACCCGTCTTACAGTCCGTATAAAGAATACAAATAATTTAAAACAAAGACAAGTAAGAAAAATTAAACCAAACAAGTGCTGCCGATCTGGAAGTCCTGAGCGCCCCGCACTCCTCCTGGATCTTCCCCGGTTGCAAGCGTCTGGCCCCGTTCGCGTTCAGAAGCACCTCTAATTGAGCAAGGAGGTTAATTGGCTTGAATGATTGGCTTCTGCACGTTGATGCCCTTTTATACTGCTCCTGAGTCGACTCAGATGCCAATCTGGGTCGACTCCAGCCTGCGTGGCAGATAAAACTTGATCCTTGTCGTTATCTGCTTCCTGAGTCGACTCAAGTGGCATTCTGAGTCGACTCCAGCCTGAATCCGAGAAAACTCAAAAAACCTTTTTTGTAGATCTCTGAAAGGGCTTCGTAACGCATCTGAGTTTGCCTCGTTCTGAGACCCGAGTCAAAAGTTATGGTCTTTTGAAGTTCAGCCTGCATTATGGTTCCTGAAAAATAAGCATGCATACAAAGAAGCAAACCTAACTTTACCTTGTGAGTCTAACTTCGGATTTCTCCCGAAATCCTAGGTTAGTCTGACGCCTCCTGTTCCACTCTGGGAACGCATCCTTACCCACTCCACTCAGGAGAATTTATGCCAACCAAGTCCTCCTAACTCGTTGGACTTGTGCTTGGCTCTGTCCTCGCCTCCCAGGATTTGTGCTGCGGTTCGGTTCTCTCTAATCAACCCAGACTTTTGCTGCGACTCGGTCACCCAGACCAGCCCAGACTTCTGCTGCGACTCGGTCCACCTAGACCAGCCCAGACTTCTACTGCAACTCGGCCACCTAGACCAGCCCAGACTTCACCTGGTGCACTTGACTCTGCCAAGACTTCAAGACTTCTGTCTGATCCTCCAAACCAGGACTTTCCCTTTGCCTAGCCTACAACTAGGACTTTCCCTTGCCCAGCTTCACTCACCAGGACTTCCCTTGCCCAATCTTCCAGATTAGGACTTTCACTGCCTAGTCTAACCGACTAGGTCTTCTCTAGTCTCACTTCCACATACATCCAAACATCAAGTCCTGTTTGGGTCAACCCTTGGTCAAACTGACCAGACTTAGGTGTATTGTCAAACATCGAAACTCTAGGCAAGATCTTAGTGCATCTTGCACCAACAATCTCTCCCTTTTTGATGTTTGACAATTTCTTAAGTTAATATAGGTCAGGGTTTAATTTTCTGGGAGAAATCTATATTATTAACTTAAGGTCCCTTCTCCCCCTTTTCATACATCAAAAAGATTTAACATTTTTAAGTTCATTCGCTCTTGCACCAACAATAATGGTAATGTCTATGGTCACACCTAAGTCTTAACAATTCTTGAAAGACCATAATAGATTAAAAAGAATTTTTTTTTAAGTCTTTTAAATTAATTTTTCAAAATCTAGTTTTTGTAAAATATATAATTTTGATTTTCAAAATAGATTTTGAATATATATATATTTAAAAAATGTTTTGCAAAATAGGCAATTTATAAGTTTTTTTTTAAAGGTGTTTTGCAAAATATGTAATTTTTGAAATACTAGTTATTATTCTTTTAAGTTAGAATCTCACCCTTAACCTGACACATCCTCAGGGCCCTTTGTTGACCACAAAGTAATCTCCTTATATGTCTAAGGGATTGACTCAAATTAAAAGAATAATGGATAATAATTTTTGAAATAATTTTGAAACAATTTTTTAAAAGTATTTTTAAACTAGATAGTTTTTGAAAAACTATTTACTATCCTTTTAAATTAGAATCTCCCCCTTAACTAGACACGTCCTCAGGGCCCTTTATTAACCACAAAGCAAACTCCCCGTGTGTCTTAGGGTTTGATCCTAAATCAAAAGAATAATATAATAATTTTGAAATTAATTTTAAGGAAAATAATTTTACTCTTTCAATTTAGACCTCCCCCTAAATCTGACACTTCCATAGGGCTCCTTGTTAACCACAAGGCAAACTCCCTAAGTGTCTTAGAGGTTAATCTAAATCAGCCAGAGCAAATAACTTAAGGCTTTTAATTTTTATTTTGTTAATTGAGCTTTTAAACTTAGACTCCCCCTAAATCTGACACTCTCTTAGGGCCCCTTGTTAGCTACAAGGCAATCTCCCTATGTGT
>NW_027435178.1:0-2882 GCF_044706935.1 Curcuma longa
ATCAAAAATAGTCTTGTTCATGATGCGGTTGATAGACCCAAAACTAGTGTCACGAATGAGCCTCAAATTAGAATTTATAATCGAAAACCCTTAGCTCACAAACAAACGTAATATAGGGGCCACGAGTCGTATTTTTTCCAAGGACTAGTAGAGAGGTTGTATGAATCAAGCTAAGTTGTCGTTCTATTTTTGGGTTTTTCAAATGTAGATGGGGGTTTTGATATTTTCAATGAAATGTAAATGGAAAGAAACATGAACTAAAAACAAGCAACAATGTAGTAATTAAGGAAAGAAACAAATGCAACAATTAAAAGAAAAGTCATGAAATCAAGATAAGGTCTAACAAGCAATTCAGATTCCAATACATGAATTCAACACACCATGAACTGATGATTATGAAACCCTAATGCAAAACTTAAAAACTTAACAAAATCATGAAATAATATCAAACAATTCAAAAACATAAATGCAATCTAAAAACATAGAAATGTAGACATTGAACAATTGCAAAAGAAATTCAGAAATTTAACTAATCTCAATTACAGGATTAAAAAGCAATGTAACCATTCAATTTCATTTAACTAACAACAAGAACAGTGCTTAATACAAACAAACCTAACCTACTGATACAGCAAATTCTAAACTGATACGGTGAACAGTGTCCTATGAAAAGGAACAGTAAGGAATTCAAACTCAAAAAGAATGCTTTTGATCTTTAGCTAAAGGTAATCTCTAATCATGCTAAGACAAAAACAATAACTGAAGCAATCACGGAATTAAGCAATTCAAGAATTTCCATCAGATTCGCAGTTATCAGAAACAAATCTAAAACAGAATAAAATTCAGCTAAAAACTTCGGATCTTCCCTTTCAATTCAAATCCAATCTAGCTGTCAAACTAGATCTGAGAAAACCATCAGAAATCCAGAAGAAGAAACACTCAATTCAGGCTTGGTTTGATCTGCAATCGGATTGTATCAGAAGAAATCAGAAACCCTCGTAACTCCTCAGAACAGAGCCGATCCAGATTAAGGTCATCAGCTAGAAATCCTTCGAATCGTGATGAATGAAATGCTCAGGAACCTTCAATACTCTTCAGAGAACCCCTCCGAATAGTTTGATTGCTCCGATTAAATTGGATCGAAGAGAAATCAGCTGAAGTTCACGGCGGCAAAAGCAATCTGATGAAACCCTCAACAGAAGGAATTGCCTCCGATTAATTCCCAATCTGAGTTCGTGTTCATCTCTGGAAGCTGGATGTTGATTTGGAAGAAGAAGATCTCGAAAATCGCCGAAGAAAACGAAGAAAACGGAGCTGGAAATCAAGAAAACGAAACTGCTACAGTAACTTGCTCAGTAACCGCGTCAAAATGCTACAGTGTTTCTTCTCATTTGAACGGGGAATGATTGAGCCGGGTTCACCTCCGGTTCAGCTGCTGGTTCACGCGATTTAACTCAGTTTTAACCCGGTTCAGCCTAATTTCACACGGGTTCAGCTCCAATTCAAACTTGGTATTGATTCATGAGGTTGAATCCATCGATTTGATCAATTTTGGCTTGAATCGGTCCCATTTGGCTCGATCATGGCTCCACTTGAATCCTACAAAGAATTAAACTCAATTAATACCAAATTAACCATCAAAATTATAGAAATTATATCAATCATCCAAAAATACACCATGCCATAAATGCAATTCAATTATATCGATTAAGCATTTAATTGTCCACAATAAAATCCAAATTGAACCAACAAAATATCATAAAAACCTAGCTTATCAGCGGTGAAGATACCTAAAGACTGAGTTTTGCAACATCGAGGCTTTAGACTTAGACGGATCATAGGGTTCTTCAAAGTCGGTAATCATATTCCAACACATGGTACTGCTAAACTTTTTATCTAATTCCCTAGTCTTATCTCTTGGAAATCTAAAATAATTATTAAAATCATCTAAGGTCCACTTGTATTCTTTGTTAAAAAGTTTAAAATTGATCTTACCTTTGTAGTTTTCATCACTAGTAAAGTAGACCTCTAGGAAATTAAGGAATTCCGAAGTAATTTTTAAGTATATTAGATGTTTACAATTCATGAAGTCAATCCAACCTACGTTATCCAGCAGCCAATCATGATCATCCTTAATTCCTAACAATTCCATAGTATACAAAACAGTATATCGAGAGAAAATAATTTTTTGGGAAGCTAAACAGTTATACCTCGCCTTCTAATCTTCATTCTAGAAAGATGATGCCATGAATGTTATCGAAAATCCCTTCAGAGGATTTTTATTTCCCCTTATCTTTAGCAGTGCTCTTTCCTTTTGGAGGAGCTTTTTCTTTTGGCGCCTTTCCTTTGCGTCTCTCCGGCTCATCTCCTCTCGTCGGATCCTCCAGATCTGCGAAATCTCTTAATGATATTGCTCATATCTTTAGATCTCAAGAAAAAAACGTAGAACAGAGATATTGGGGATTTTTAGTATAGATCTGAGGGTGAAGAGGGTGGAGAAGTGAAGAAGAAGTAAAGGGGGTGAAAAGGAAGGGTTTTGGAGGAGTTTGGAAGGAGAAAGGGTTGAGAAGAAGGAAAAGGCGGCTAACTATTTTGGGGTACACAGCCGTGTGCTAGGGCATGCACGACCGTGTGCCTTATATAGGATGAGGAGGCATGCCTGCCTATCTAAGGTTGTTTTTTTAGGCACATCCGTGCCTATGAGGTACGCACGGGTTGAGCAGGTTGGCTCTCAAGAAGGCTCACATGGGCGTGCCTCAGAGGCATGGTCAAGGGTAGTTGCTTCTCGGTGGACCAGGCATGGTCGTGCCTTGGAGACATGACCTGACTAAGTGGCAGCTCTGTTTGAGAGGCACGGCCGTGCCTACGAGGCACGACCTAAG
>NW_027435179.1:0-1377 GCF_044706935.1 Curcuma longa
GTCAATCAAGCTGTTGAATCCACAAATGTGGCTTCAATGGTCCTTTGGAGGCTTTAACTTGGTCGTTGTGTTGTTTGCTCACATGACGGAACCATGAACAGCCGAAGAAACCGTCATTCGGTGTGAACAGAGCTCGGCATAGGCACGTTCAGCTGGCAAAAACTTGATTTTGTTGCTTCTCCTTGTTCGATGATGTTCCTGTTGATACAAGAGTGCTCCAAAGATCCTAGGAGAACCCCTCCATGAATCGCGGCCTCGTATTTTGCAGCTACTCACCGGAAACAGCAACAACAGAGCTTTGCTGCACCGGATAAACCCTCAGCGTTGCTAGCTTTCCATCTATCGGATTTCACCCAATCGGCCGGCGTTAGACTCCTCAAGGATCAAGCTTCGCAATGGGTTAGGTTTGGGTGGATGGAGCTGGCTTGGTTGGTACGTCGCGGGGCAGGGGAAGTCGCGGGTGGACGAAGGTGAACAGTGGCGCCACTGTTCAGCTCGTGAAACTTTGGGTTTATATACTTCTGATTAATCGGCTGATCTCAGCCGTCCGTTCTTGATCAGATGGAGGGGGCTTGATTTGAGGTTTAAGGGAAGTCTAGGGTTTTGAAAATTTCATGGATCTTAATCGGGCTTGAGTTAGATCATATCTTGAATGTGGCTTGATCAATTTGGGTGAACTTGGCTCGATTCGATCGCGATTGAACTCGATCTTGACCCGATTTGAGCCTTACAATCAATTAAAATTAATTAATCCAAAATTCACCATTAAATCATGAAAATTATAATCAAGTCTTAGATTATGCAATATAAAATAAATACGATCAAATTGATTCATTTAACAATTTATTTTCATGTAAAAATCCAAAAATGAATCGATTAAAAATGCATAAAACCCTAGCTTATCAAATTCCCCCACACTTAACCTTGAGTGTCCCGCTCAAGTCAACAAAACAAAACTAAGATTGTACCCCCACCTAGATCGTTCTTAATCATGATTAAAAACAATTAAAAGAGAATTATCTAAGTTGTAGAATCTGAAAAGCTTAAATCCATGGATTAGACTCTTGTACTCGGTTAACCTCATAGTAAGTTTCACCCTTCATGATTAATTGTGATAAATGCTTCACACTCAGTCTCACAAGGTTGTTTTCAATATATAAATTAGTGGCTCTCACCCTAATTCTAATTTATGACCAACGTAAAGTAGGGCTCACTCAAGCAACTTAAGTTTCAAGCACTTCCATAGGCTTGCTTATTTTCTACTCTCCACTACCATTTTTTATTTGGAATTCACATCTATTAGGCTTATCGAAAATGTAAGGAAGCAATGATTGAAAAAAAGGAATTAGAAAATGTAGAAATAAAAATTTAAGACAA
>NW_027435180.1:0-1059 GCF_044706935.1 Curcuma longa
TTGATGAGTTAGGGTTTTATGCATTTTTAATCGATTCAATTTTGGGTTTTTACATGAAAATGAATTTACAAAATGAATCGATTTGATCTTAATTGTCATTTATTGCATAATCTGAGGCTTGATTATAATTTTCATGATTTTATGGTAATTTTTCATTAATTTGAATTTTTATTGATTTTAGGGTTAAACCGGACTCGACTCGAGCTAAACCGTGGTCAAATCAAGTCAAAATTGTCAAACCGATCAAGCCAACATGAAGGACATGACTGGATCGAGCCCGATCCAAATTTCGGAATTTTTTGGAAACCCTAAGACTGCCCTAGAGCCTAAATCAAATTTCGGCCGTTGGATTCAAAATCAAAGGTCCAGATTCTCTGATTAATCAGCCATATAAAAACCCAAACTTACCCGATGAACAGTGGGCGCCGTTACTGTGCTTCGTCCCGCGAAGACCTGCTGCGCGACGTAGGTGTAGGCGAGCCCGTTTTCATCCATTTCGATTCCATTGCAATCCTTGTTCCATTAGGAACCTAAAACCGGTTGATTGGGTATATTCCGGTGGCCGGTGGAGGCGCGACGGCGGGGGTTTCGCCGGCGACATCAAGCACTGTTTTCGCAATTTCCGGCCATTCTCAGCTCAATCCGAAGCTGCGCTTCTCTGGGGGGTTCTCGGAGGTTCGTGTGGCAATCCTAAATCATCCAAAGAGTGGAGGGACAAGCGAGAACAAGCACTCCGGTTTTCCAGCTCCAAATTCGCGCGTGCAAGAGTCTGTCAGCTCCGGAGAGGGTTTTTCCGGGCTGTTCTGGGCTCGGGCAGCGCATACAACCCCTGAAGACCGTGTGGAAGATTCCTATTGGATTCAACAGCTTGTTTGACACCAAGCAACGGAGAAGCAATCGGAAAAGGGATGGGATGAATGCGTTTAACTGTTTTTGCTGTTTTCTGTTTCTGTTTCTGATTTTTACAGTTTCAGAATGTTTCTTTTTGGTCTGATTTCTGAAGATTTCATTTAAAATCAAATTCTTAGCAATGGGTACTTGTTAATGGTTAGCTGTGTT
>NW_027435181.1:0-2316 GCF_044706935.1 Curcuma longa
GTACTTTAGATCACTCCTATCTCCCCCACACAACTCATGCTCAATATTCTCTCCACCTTTTTGTGCTAGATCTAGTAAGTAATTCCACGGTCCCTGTGGATTCGATCTTTTTATTACTTGACGACAATCCGTATACTTGCGGAAGGCTATTATGCATTTTATTATTGTAGATCACCATGTCATCTAACACGTCAAATACTCTCTATCTGCGATCTGTCCTTGAAAAGGACAAGCTCAATGGAGCAAATTTCCTAGATTGGTACAGGAGCTTGAGAATCATCCTCAAACAAGAACGAAAACTGTACGTCTTAGAGCAACCACTTCCTGAAGCACCCGCCACTACCGCCACTCGTGCGGAGAAAGACGCTTACAAGAAGCAACAAGATGATGCATCAAATTTGTCATGCATAATGCTTGCCACCATAAACTCTGAGCTTCAGAAGCAACATGAGAACATGGATGCACATGATATGGTTGAGCACCTCAAATAACTATATCAAGGGCAAGCTAGGCACGAGCAGTTTGAGGTGTCTAAGGCCCTATTTGCATGCAAGATGCAAGAAGGACTCCTGTAACAACTCACGTACTCAAGATGATTGGGTATGTCGAGAACCTTGAAAGACTAGGATTTCGACTGGGCCAAGAATTGACCACTGACCTTATCCTACAATCATTGCCGGAAGGGTATAGTCAATTTGTTATGAACTATAACATGAACTAAATTGACAAGCCTCTGCCTGAGTGATGTGCATAGGATACATAACCGTTTATTACACTTTATTTGCACATCTTCATGCTTTTCATGCTTTATCTTGTGTATGTTACACCCCTTATCTGTGCATTTGGCATTATATTCTTTGTTTCCTGTTTCGGAGGACTGCTTGTGTGTTTGTGTGTTTCAGGATGAAAAATGAAGCAAAATAGGTGAAACGGAGCATTCATTGAAGATAAGGCAAGACAGGGTCATGGCTCATAGGCACGGCCGTGTCTCATCACCTCCAAAGGCCATGTTAACAGCACACGGGCATGCCTCTACCCAGAGAACAACCTTCTTTGAGCCGTGCCCCATAGGCACGCCCGTGCCTTTCTCCTGCAGAATTCAGTACATGGCCGTGTCCCTTAGACACGATCGTGTCCCCCAACAGAGCAGCCCCTGCCTTCAGCCATGTCTCATAGGCACGGGCGTGTGTCCTCTACAAAGTCATGCCAAGACATGGTCGTGTCCCTCAGACACGACCGTGTTTTCCAACAGAGAAGGGCCAGCTTCAGCCCGTGCCTCCCAGCCGAGTGAAGACTTACTTTGGCCGTGCCTCACAGGCACGGTCGTGCTTCATGATAGAACATCTTCCACACTGGGCCGTGCCTCACAGGCACGGTCGTGCATCAACCACAGCTGGGCGACCACTTCAGGCCGTGTCCCCCAGACACGGCTGTGTGACGGGGGCGTGCCTGGCTGATTTTTAGGGTCTTTTGTGGGGGCCTATAAATAGACCCCCTTAAGGGCCTTAGATGTTGGTGCAAGATGCACTAAGATCTTGCCTAATGTTTCGATGTTTGACAATACACCTAAGTCTGGTCAGTTTGATCAAGGGTTGATCCAAACACGACCTGATGTTTGGATGTGTGGAAGTGACCAAGAATGCCTGGTCGGTTAGACTAGGTAGTGGAAGTCCTGATCTGGACGATTGGGCAAGGAAGTCCTGGTGAGTGAACTGGGCAAGGGAAAGTCCTAGTTGTAGGCTAGGCAAAGGGAAGTCCTGATTTGGAGGATCAGGTGGAAGTCTTGGCAGAGTCCTGAGTGCACCAGGTGAAGTCCGGGCTGGTCTAGGTAACCGAGTCGCAGCAAAAGTCTGGGCTGGTCTAGGTGACCAAGTCGCAGCAGAAGTCTGGGATGGTCTAGGTGATCGAGTCGCATCAGAAGTCTAGGTTGGTTAGAGAGAACCGAACCGCAGCAAAAATCCTGGGGGGCTAGGACAGAGCCGAGCACAAGTCCAACAAGTCTGGAGGACTTGGTTGGCATGAATTCTCCAGAATGGAGTGGGTTAGACTAACCCAAGATTTCGGTAGAAATCTGAAGTTAGACCCACTAGGTAAGGCTTTAGGTTGTTGTGCATGTTTGCTTGTCTGTATGCTTGTCTTGCAGGAACCAGGAGCTGGAAGCAAGAGGGAAAAGCAGAGGTGAAGCAAGCAAAGTCAACCCAAAGTCAAGCTCAAAGTCAACTCTGGTCAAACCTGGGTTGAGTCGACTCAAATCGAGTTTTGTGTAATGCCCGCCCATATCAGAGCCTTGACGGACGCTACAGTTCTGTCCTTACA
>NW_027435182.1:0-9964 GCF_044706935.1 Curcuma longa
TCGAGGTCTTCAAACTCACGAGCGCTAACTTAAATATGAGCCAATATTGTGAGAATATTGAGTTGGAGAAACTTAAAGTAGAACCATTATTCAAACCAAATTACACTAATAGAAGAAAAGTATTTTATCATCATTATTCATAATTGTATGTTGATGCAATCGACCCTCATCAAGATTTAACCAAGCTCGAGTTGGGATTTTGATGTTTGATCAATATGTTAGTTAGTTGAGTGAGATGTCAAGTAGGTTAAGATTGATTGGATACTTGATGGTCGATTAATATATTAATTGGTTGAGGAAGCTAAGAGTCAAGTAGTTCAAGGTTAATCAGATATTTAACAGTGAAAATGTTTAAGTGAATCATGGTTGACCAAGCATTTGGTGGTCAGAAGTCCAATATGGAATTGACATAAGACAGAAAGTTTAAGTCGATCACGGTTGACCGGATACTTGATTATTCGAAAGTTCAACATGGAGTTAGTAAGTGGGAAGTCCTAGTGATCATGGAGTAGCTAGACACTTGACGATCGGAAGTCCAACATGGAATTAACCCAAGAAGAAAGTCCAAGTGAGTTATGGTTGACTGGACACTTGGCGGTCGGCAGTCCAACAAGGAGTTGGCTTGAGACGTGAAGTCTTGGGATGTCAAGGTTGATCAGATGCTACGCAATGAGGAAGTCCCGACAAGTCAAAGTTGATCCAATGCTATGCAACGAGGAAGTCCCAACAGAGGAAGGTTGACTAGATACTAGACAACGGAAAGTCTCAACAAGTCAATATTGATCAAATATTAGGCAAAAAAAGTACTGATAGGTTGAAATCAATTGAATACTGAAAAAGACGAGAATTCAGCTCTCATAAGACTGAAACAAGAATATTAGTTGATTGATAGGGTATATCGATCAATTAATGGACACAAAACTCTCAAAATATTAAAAAAAATATGGTTGCTACAATACTATTGCATTAACCATGAATAATATTTGCTATAGTGTTGCTACAGTACAGTCAGCTGATGGATTTGATCAGTCGACCAATGTCATTGTTCGACAAACAGAGTTCAGAACTCGACTACCAGATTCAACTGATCATGATGGGCAGTCGATTGATGTTGAGGTGAATGGAGTCGTTGAGTTGATGAGTCAGAGCAACGTTCAAATCTACAATAGATCAATAAACTGATAAGTAAGATTAGTCGACTAATAAACAAAAATCAACTCCAACTTGAATGTTATAAAATAAAGGTCTTGAAGAGATTTTTGAGGTCGATTCTTGGAGGTTTAAGGACGAAGTGCTGCTGCATTTTCAACCAATAAAAGATAATTCCAAGTAATAAAAAAGTATCTAAAGTAAGATTTCATTTGTAAAATTGTTTGTACATTTATTTTTATCTATATTTGTATGCTTATTGTATTTGTTGCAAGAACAGGCTGTAACAGGTTTCTTCGTCTCTGAAAGATATCCGAGAAAGAAAAGATTTAGTGATTGTAATATCGTCTCGAGAGACGACGAACCAGATAAAATCTTAAAGTTATGCATATGACGTCAATTTTGATTCAAGTTCGCATTATGTATTCAAACAACGAGTACGATATCAAAATAAAACGATTGAAGTTATTTACATCCCCTCTATCTCGCATCGAGTCCTAACATGTAAGTGTAAGCTTACATTAGGTCTTATAGGGAAAAACTATGCTATTGCTAACCACATCATTAACAAGTTATCATCACGTGAGTAGGGATGAGACTTCATATAAGTTATGAAAAAAGTCACCAATCTTCCTACAAACATCTAAGAAGCCTTCCTACAAACATTTAACAGAATAACAGTATGAAGTGTTTGGATAAAATAGCTCAAATATGTAAAAATAAGATTCAAAACGATCAACAACATATTTATTGGAAATACAAACAATTAGAAATAATAGATGTGCATACAATCACAAAGTTTTCTACTATATGTGGAAATTATTAAAAAATTAATTTTTATAATTAATAAAATGAAATAGGCACATGTATTATCCACATTATGATAAAATTATTATTTTTAAGTGAATAAAAATTTAATAGTTTAGTTGAGTATTCATAAACATTAATTCACATGAAACAAATTTGAAGAGAATTTTTTTAGTTGCACAAATTTAAAGTCCATCAATTACTTAATCCAAATTAGGCCAAGAACATTGCTTAAATGGGCTGACTAATTAGCCATGATTGCACAGAGTAATGATTCATAGCATGAAAAATACCAGTATGAATGCAACATGACACTCACATTGGTAGTAGGTCCCACTACATGTCAGTGGGACCCACTGCATGCAGTTGTGAGTGTCATGCTGTATTCATGCTGACATTCTTCATGCTATGAATCATTACTCGATTGCACAAGCAGAACCTCTAAAGTCCTGCAATTGCAGCACGTTATTAGGGCTCGTATTTTGTTTAAATTAGGCACCGAAATTGAGTGTACGATGGAAACTTTCCATCTGCTCTCCATTTCCGATTATCACATTGCTTGAATCTCTTTCGGAAAACACCTTCACTCCTGCGTTCAAACTACAAAAGTCATTGGGCTATCGTGTGAGTTATCGTTTATGCTTTCGAATTTATTTTAGTAGTCCATGAAAAAATTTTATAGGATGAGATCGATTATTTTTAAAATTAATTAGATTATAAAAATTGAATATCTAAATTATTAATTCTATTTTTATGCAGGATAATATTATATTCATAGTGCTTAAACCACTCGTACTACCAAATTTATTCAATGGATGAATCAAGAGAAAAGATCATCCACCTCTATATTAGTTGGACCTAAGGCTCAAATATTTAGATTAATAAAAAAATCAATAATTTTAAAATCTTTGAATATGTCGTTTAACAAAATTTGCTAGGATCAAAGGAGAATAAGACGATCCTACGGACATAGCACAAGTGGCAAGGCACTAGCAACAAATAAGAGCAAATGAGGTCGATTCTTAGCGGATTGATTCTCAAAAAGAATTGATTACGGTCGTCGGACTATGTTATATTTTTTTAGATTTATTTAATGATATGTCAGACTAAACAGTTGATCTTCAGAATGAGTAAGATAGTAAAAATTAATATCTGATTTAAAAAAAAAATTCATCGTGCCAGAAGGAAGTGCCCAGACCATCATCAATCTCTAATAATATTTGTTAATTATGTAAATATTTCTAAGAATTTGTGTAGTCGATGCGCTGGCTCACCTCCATTTGTCGTGGTCTGCATGCGCCGCTCCTTCTAAACCACCTCATTAACTTGTCTCCCACTACTCGCTTAGCGAGATCGCTGGTTGCCTTCGACTTTGGCCTCGATCTACGATTGGTTCACGCCAGCCGTCCTCTTCTTCATTATGAACCTGGTCATCAGCGACATCGTCATCGCCTCCAAGTCCTCCTCCCGCCACCACCTTGCTTCCGCCCTAGAGCTCGACGGCGGCGGCGCAACCTTCCCCGGCCGCTACCTCATTCGCTTCCTCACACGTTCCCCATCCGCCATCCTCGATCGCCTTCTCTCCTTCAATCTCAACCGCCACTCCGTCGAGCTCTCCCATCAGCTCGAGGCGGCGGCGGCGGCCGCCCCTGCCACCAACCAGGCGTCGCATTTTCGCTCCACGAAGGAGGAGGACGGCGATGGCGAAGGCCAACTGAATCTAGATTTGATTTAGTTGGACGCCCACTGACGGTGGGGGAGATGTCGCCGAAGCTGGAGGTGAGAATGAAGAAGTCGGCCAGCGAGAAGTCGACGTTTGCACACTTTGAGCGGGAGGAGATCGAGGATGCCCAACTTATTTCATGCCCGATCTGCTCCACTCCCAATAGACTCCGTGGCCGACCTGCTCCACTACTGATAGACTCCATGCTTGACTTGCTCTACTCTGGACAGACTCCGTGCCCGACCTGCTCCACTCCCGACTGACTTCGTGCATGACAGACCCCATGCCTGATTGGTCCCTGCCTCCTTGACTGCATGGTCTCCCCTATGGAAGTTGACTCCCCGATCGGCTCAGCCCCGCCAAGTCTACACTCCTACCAAAGTAGTTTCGCTCTATCATCACTACTTCCCTCACTCATCTCGCCTAACAGCCGCCTGAGCGACACATGGAATGGTAAAGTACTCAACGGTATATCACCTACCACATTAATATAACATGGTTTGTTGTCATACTAAGCATGGGTGATGTAATCCTCCCTTTGCTGTGATGGACTATTTTTCTTACCTTCGATGGGACCTCTCCTCAGATGGTTCTATAAAAGAATCCCGCTTCCCACAGGCCCAGGTACGTTGACACGCGCACGCACGTGCACACACTCTCTACTCTCATTCTCTGCATTTTCTATTCTTCTTCTCCATCTTCGACCGACAGATTAACTTAGACATCGAAGTGGCTAGGTCAGGGCACCCCTGACCTACATCCTAACTCTCCTTTCTCTTCAAAGCTCTATAAGAATATCGTCTTCTCTAGTTGCTGTGGGCTCAATGCGATCCCGTCAACATAGAAATCAGGTATCCTAGTGATTCATTTGAAGACGATCTTAAGTAGGAACATAATTGACGTTGTCTGTGGGAATACTGAGCTAGGATCCTAAATTGGGACGTTCTGATGGATGATTTTGAAAGACTAGCCATTATCACTATGACCCACGACAAATTCAATAGGATTATCACCGCTAGTGTCCAAACAGCTTCGGAGAATCTGCCTAGGGCTCATACACCACCTTCAAGGATACCGTTTATGTCGACGAGGTGTCATAGATTCCTATTCAAAGGCAGTAACAACTAGTGGATGCACCTCGGGCTCCCATCGCTACTCCAATCTGGAGGGTAGGGGAGTATCATGTTTCTATGGAGTCAGTAGCAGGTGGAACACCCCCCTAGAAATCCCACTAGGGGCAAAGGGCCTTGGTTAGGTGAAACAAGCGAACTGAAAGACACTCCTTTCACCCAACGCATCTTAGAAGAGGAGTTGCCTTGTCATTTTTGGACGCCCTAGCTCAGCGACTATACAGGAACTATAGATCCAGAAGATCATGTGGGTCGATTCGAGAATGTGGCCTTATTATATTAGTATACAAACGACATCAAGTGTTGTGTTTTTTTGACCACACTAGTTGGCTTATCCCAACGATGGTTCATCCAATTCCCTACTGCTTTCATTCGGACTTTTGTGGATTTGAGTTCTTACGGTATTTCACCACAAGCAAGACCTACCGCACGACACTTATGGATCTCTTTGTTGGGTTTCAAGGGTGCAAACATAGTCCCACATCTAAAGTACATGAAAAAGATCATGGGGTTAAAAAGGATGAAAAGTATCTCCATTGGTATGAGGCCTTTTGGAGAGATCCCAAGAACAAAGTCATGAGGGTTTAGGCCCAAAGTGGACAGTCCTAGTAGGTTGGGTGGACCGAGGGGCAAAAAGTCCTAGCTGCGGCTAGGTGGGAAGTCCTAGTAGGTCGGGTGGACCGAGAGGCAAAAAGTCCTGGTGGGTCGAGGATTCAGACATCAAAAATAACGTTGAGGGGGGCTTGTTATCCTTTATTTGAGGGGGGGATTGTTGGGTTGCAAGGGTACAAACATAGTCCCACATCTAAAGTACATGAAAAAAATCATGGGGTTAAAAAGAATGGAAAGTATCTCCATTGGTACGAGATCTTTTGGGGAGAGCCCAAGAACAAAACCATGAGGGTTTAGATCCAAAGTGGACAATATCATACCATTGTGGAGATATTTTGATTCCATTGGTTTTAACACTCTTCACCATCAAACAAAAGCCTCGAGAAACTCTAAAGGAGTATGTACATTGCTTTAATCAAGTTGGTCAAGACGTGCCCTCAACTGCGTCCGAGGTGCTTGTTAGTGCTTTCTCGCAAGGTCTGTTGGAAGGGAACTTCTTTAGGTCGTTAATAAAGAAGTCCTGAAAAACTTTGATGTTTTGCTGAGCCGAGCTATTAAATATATACATGTAGAAGAAGCTTAGTCGGTCCGCAAAAAAGATATGGACGCAAGTCATCATCTGACGTCCACCCGCAGCACCCCAGCTGTTGTCAAACTAGAACGGAGAGCACTGCCCCAACCCTTACAGGGAGTTAAGGTAAGACCACACCATATGCCCATAAAGATCAGCAATAGAGCTATTTAGACAATGGACACAGCTCCAACTCAATCCTCAGGACCAAGCCGATGGCTCCCTCGCTTTTGTATTTATCATTAACCGAGTAGTCATTCCACCCACGAGTGCTACCAGTATGCACGCGAGCTTCGTCGAGCTATCGAACAATGCCCTGGGAGTCAACTCTCTCCCTCTCAATCCCGGAGACCACAATCGGCCGAGTATCTCGAGATCAACTCCAGCACTCTCTGCCATAGGCCCATAGAAGGGTCTGCTCTCCTAGGCAGCCAACTCAATCGACACATCCCAGTGGATTCTGATATCCGACCAGATCTAACCATGAGACTCAATGAGATAACAACAAAAACAATGCTCCCCGCGGTGATATCCACATGATTATAGGAGGATCGACAGAAGGAGATTCCAATCAGGCAAGGAAAGCCCATGACCGACGTCTCAAGAACTACGGAGTTAGCACTAGTCTGGGGGAGAAGAAGGTTCGCAGATAGGCTCAGACCCCAACACTTAAGAGGTGTCGAAACCCGCCCCCCCCCCCCCCCTCCACGATGATGCCCTGATTGTTCACACCACCATTGCAAATTATAATGTGGCGCGCGTCTTTATTGATACAGGTAGCTCTGTAAATATTATCTTCAAAAAAGCCTTCGACCAAATGCAGATAGATGAGATAAGCTGCAGCCCATGGCTGCCTCTTTAGTCAGGTTTACAGGGCACAAGGTGCAACCCCTTAGTCAGATTAGTCTGTCACATCCCTGGGAGAGGAGCCTCTACGAAGGACTCATCACACTCTCTTCACAATAGTGTACACTCCTTTTGCCTACAATGTCCTACTGGGATGACCTACCTTGAGCGTTTTCTAGGCTGTGGTGTCCACCTTTCACCAGAATATGAAATTCCTAGTCGGGGATCAGATGGGCGAAGTCCGGGGGATCCAATTGACCGTGCGAAAATATTATATAGACATGATTCGAACCAACATGCGGAAGAACAAGAAAGTTCAAGGGGGTGAGATATATGTCATACAGGATGCACCTCTTTCTTGGATTGTTGAAGATCGAGAACTAATGCAAATTCATCCCGAGCAAGCTGATGCAACAGTTCAGGTGGTGGCCGACCTATCTCCGGAGATTAAAGAAGAGTTGGACACGTGCCTGGTCAGCTAACCTCATTGGTGTCTCCGACCATAATGATGCACAAACTCAACATGCTTCCCAAGATCCAACCCATCAAGCAGAAAGGAGCCATTTTGGCCCCGAGCAAAACCAGGTGATTTGGACAGAAGTCCGCAGGCTACTAGATATCGGGCATATCCAAGAAGTGCAATTCTCGACTTCGTTGTCTAATGTGGTGCTCGTGCTCAAACCCAACAACAAATGGAGAGTTTGTGTGGATTTTCGGGATCTCAACAAAGCTTATCTGAAGGACTGTTATCACTGCCTCGCATCAATCAGCTGGTAGACTCAACAACGGGGTACAACGATATTTGTATGCTGGGTGCTTATCAGGGCTACCATCAAATCCCTCTAGCTGTGGAGGATCAGGAGTAGGTTTGTTTTATCACAGCCGATGACACTTTCTGTCATAATATTATGTCATTTGGACTAAAGAATGCAAGAGTCACTTATCAACTCCTAATAGATCGAGTCTTTCAACACCAAATTGGGTAAAATATCGAAGTATATATGGATGACATCCTCATCAAGACGACTCAAGCTGAGAATCTAATCTAGGATATAGAAGAGACTTGCAACACTATGAGGCAACACATACTTAAGCTGAATCCTAGCAAGTGCGTCTTCGAAGTCAAAACTGACCAATTTCTCGGGCATGTGGTGACTGAGCAGGGGATAGAAGTCAATCCAGAGAAGCTTCAGGCAATTAGAAGCATGGCGTCCCTTCACAATCTTTGAAAAGTTCAGAGACTGGTGGGACACATCACTGCTCTCTCCAAATTTATAGCTCGGTCGGTTGATCAAAGCCTGTCTTTCTTCAAAGTATTATAGAAGGCTTATCAGTTCAGGTGGAATGAAAATTGTGACAAAACTCTCGAGGAACTCAAAGAATATCTATTACATTTACCTTGGCTCTCTAAACCACTGTCGAGTGAGTCATTGTGGGTGTACTTGTCAGCCATCGAGTGGGTTGTTAGCTCAGTCCTAGTTAAACAGGAAGGCCAAGTTCAGCACCTAATATATTTCTTGAGTCATTTATTGAAGGATGCCGAAAGTCGATACACTGGCTCAGAAAAGTTGGCCCAGAGCTTGGTCCTCATGATTTGCCAACTCTGACCCTACTTCCTATCTCATCCTATCATAGTATTGACCAGTAGCAATTTAGGGCGAATGCTAACCAACCTTGAGGCTTCAGGAAGGCTTATTAAGTGGGCAATCGAGCTAGGCAAATACGACATTCAATACCAACCTCACATAATCATCAAAGGTCAAGTTTTAGTCGATTTCTTGATGAAAATCCCCTGGCCTGACCCAGAAGGCATCTGAAAAATCTTTGTAGATAGGTTGGCATCCAAGTAAGACAGCGAGGTAGGAGTCCTGTTGATCTCGCCCCGAGATGAGGTAATACAACTCTCCATTCGGCTAAGTTTCAGAGCCTCAAACAATGAAGTCGAATATGAAACCTTACTAGCCGATCTTCAAGCAGCTAAACAGGTTGACACTTCTCGAGTTATAATTCATTCCGACTCTCAGCTAGTCGTACAGTAAATTAAAGGAAGCTTTGAAGTCAGAAATGACCTGTTAAGAAAGTATGTCGAAGCCTTTAAAAAGTTGAAAGCTGAATTACAGGAGGTTTGTCTGCAGAAGATCCCCCGCACTAAGAACCACAAGGATAACAAGTTAGCCAAGATAGCTAGTTCTTTAGCGAGTTGGACGACCGAAGATCCCATTGTGCAAGTCTCATTAATAGCTTAGATTGATCATCCATTGAATCAACATGAGCAAGAAGACTGGAGATCTCCTTTCATAGCCTTCCTATAGAGAGCTGAGAGTCAACCTATTGGACCCCAACAAAAGAAGTTTCTCTAGTCGCCATTGATTACTTCTTCAAATGGGTTGAAGTTGAGGCCTTGGCCTGGATCATAGAGGATTCCGTGCTCAAATTCCTCTAGAGAAATATCATATGTCAGTATGGTATACCTCACTAAATGGTCTCTAACAATGGTAGGCAATTTCAAGGGAAGAAGCTCAGAGAGTGATGTGAAGGCTTTGGTATTTAATAAGCCTTCACTTCAGTGGCCTACCCCACAAAGTAATGAATAGACTGAAGTGGTCAACCAGTAGATAGTCTCCGGGTTCAAGATCAAGCTCGGCCACATGGGAGGTAGCTGGGTCGAGGAGTTGTCGTTCATCCTTCGGTAGATAGTCTGCAGGCTCAAGATCAAGCTCGACTTCTGGGAGGTAGCTGGGTCGAGGAGCTGTCATTTATCCTTTAGTCCTACCGTACCACACCCCATGAAAGCACTAGCATGACCCCGTTTCATCTAGTATATGGAAGGGAGGCTATAGTCCCTAGAGGTAGGGATGGAGTCCGACTGGAGAAGCTTGTACGATCAAGATAACGATGGTAGGCGACTCACGGAGTTGGACCTGATCAGTGAGACCCAAGACAAGGCAACTACTCACTTGGCGACGTACTGACAGAGGATATGTCATACTTACAACAAGAAAGTCATTCCCCAAGCTTTCCAGGTCGGCGACCTGTTAGGATCGGTTGGTTCGCTAGAGGGGGGTGAATAGCGTTTTTCGATTCTTCTTGATTGTTTCTCTGCAAGAGTGTTAGCGGAAGCAAAAT
>NW_027435183.1:0-3366 GCF_044706935.1 Curcuma longa
AACGCCCCCCTCTTTCTTATACTAATAGGGAGACGTTACGTACTTTAAACTTTCCTTAACTTTTACTTATTAAATAAAATAACTCAAATAAACTTTTCTTTTTCTGTTTAACATGCGGAAGCAAAAGAAATAAATATAAATTCTTGGACATAAAATAAACATTTATTTAATTCTTGATCTTATTCCGCGGTTCCGCCGACACCACACATCAAACACTTTTCCAGCTGCCTCCTCTTTCCTAAAACTTTTCCTTTCATTTATCTGCAATATGAGGAATGCAAACTATAAGCAACGCTTAGTAAGTACATCATCTAACTCACAAAAACCATAGAAAACTTCGTAATAACTGATTTATGCAACATGAATGTTCATATCTAAACATGTGAGGGGGTTTTCAAAACATACTATTTCATAATAATTAAACATACTAAACATCCATCCTTTGGGCCCTGACAAAGTACCAATGCGCGCATCCCTAACCGGTCCGGGGTAGCTAGCCACCGAAGCCGATTAGAGCGTACTAGGCACCTCGCGGCCTAGGGGCAACTTATGGAGCCCATCCCTTGGACACCTCACGGTCCGGTACTTGTCAACATCAAAATAAAGTACTTTTCTTTCATATTACATATATCATGCAATTTGGATAACTAAACAATTTACTTATATCATGCAATTCTACCATTTACATATGCTTTAACAAAATCATGCATATGCTTTAACAAAATCATGTTTATGGAAAAAATAGAAAACAACGGAACTACTCATACTGCAGGTGAGAGATGTACTTACCTTGTCCGCTCACTAGGGTTTTAACGCTAAGGTTTGTGAAATCGGAGCTCTTCCTCCGAGGTGCTCTTAGTGCTTTCTCCTCGTGACCTAGCAACAATCATAACTATAACTTAACCATAATGATAAAATTATCCTAGCCTCATCACTCAACCGGGTAAAGAGTTAATCCTATCTCAATCTAACTAATCATTTTCAATTTATCTAATTAACTGATGAAACCTCAATATTAACTTGATTAACCCTAATTAACTAACTACTATCCATTATCTAACTTACCATATACTTGCTATTTAAACCAATTAATTAAGAAATTCATAAAACTACTTATTTCTAATTAATTACTAATCAACCTATTAATTACTACTTAATATGTAATTAAACAGATCAATCATCATTAAACTGAGTTATCAACTATCCATTATAAAATCAAACCGTAATTGATAAGCTAATCAATTGATCATCTAATAATCTTAATTAATCAAACTTATCCAATTAACTCAATTAATCATCTGATTAACATCAATTAATTAATTAATTAAACTAATTAATTATCTAATTACTAATTGCTTGCTAAACTTATTAAGATAATTAGTTACTAACTATTAACTATTTAACTAATTATTAACCTAAAGAACATAGATTAATAATCTAATTAACCTAGATTAATTACCACATAAACCTTCAATTAATTCCTTACCTTAATTAATTGATTTGTTAATCGAAAATCTGCTCTGCTTCGTCTTCTTCACTCGAAACAGGGATGGCGGCGTCGGGAGAGGTATCCTGGCGGCAGAGCAGCGGCCGGGCAGGGGCGTCGCAGGCGGTGGCGTGCGACGTCGGGCGGCAATCGGCGGTCGGCGGTTGACAGAGGCGGCGTTGGCGGCGTCGACAGACAGCGGAGTAGAAGCGGCGGCGGCAGTGCAGGGCGTTGAACAGAGGAGAAAGGTTAAGGGTCGGCTAGGGTTTCCGCTCTCATCCTCACTTATCTTCCTTCTCTTCACCATGGTCGGCGTTCGTCTAGGGCAGAGGTGGCGGTGGAACGCGAACAGGGAGAGGAGCGGAGGGCGTCTCAGCTGGGTGCGGGTCGCGTGGGCGAAGAGGCGCGGCAGCTGAGGGTTGGCTAGGGTTCGGCCCTCTTATAAAGCCCTCGCCGTTCCGAATTTTCTGCCGGCGGACGCGGGCGGCGGCGGGCGTGGTCGCGCTGACGGATTCGGGGCCGACGCAGTCTGCGCGAGGAAGGGAAAGGGTCGCGCGGTGAGGAGGTTGGGGCGGTGCAGTTATAACGAGGAGTGCACAGTAACTCTACCCGATTAAATCTAAACTACCGGCTAAATCCCATTATAACGATTGAACCGAACCGGGTTCAATTTTGGTTCACTTGGTTTACTAACCAAACGACCTCCGATTTGATCCAAACAAGTTTTGTTGGATTCGTCTTCGCGAGACAAACCTTTTTATCCATTTTATTTTATTAAACTCTCTTCTATTGTTTAACTAAAGTACTTTTATTAGAATTTTAAATCTAATTAAAATCCCTAAAAATAGGGAGAAATAATCGGGGTGTTAGAAATTATGACCTTAACCAATTTCTTGAGAAACCTTGGTCTAACTAGTCTAGAATGTGGCGAGGTAGCTTCGGTCAGTTCCACTTGACTAAGCAGACCAAGCAAGGTACTCCTTACCCCACTTGACTACCCAGACCAAGCTTCCCTAACGTACTATCATCTCGTCCCACCCTGGTACTATGTTGGCAAGTGTCAATCACTCATGTGTCCTTAACTAACCATTCTAAGTTAAGCAGAAAGATAAACTTGATGACATGACATGTTATATGCATTTAACATAAAGCAGATGCATGTCATGACAAGTATGCATGAGTCAAGCAATTCACGTAATTTTTAATTTCTAAGAATGTATCAAATTCTTGATTTGATACATTTCGTGTGGACCCACGAATGTGTCAACCCACTTTGACACACTTTGAGTTTTATTTTTATTGTTTCATTTGGTAATATTTTAATTTAGTTTTATAATTAAAGGTAGTTTATTATTAAGTTCATGACTTTTAAATTTGAGTTATTTTTAATTTAATTTAATTTAATTTGAATTTAATTTAATTTTAATTTAATTTAATTTATTTTTAATTTAATTTTGAGTTTTAATTTAATTTTTTTTAATATTTTAATTTAATTTATAATTAAAGGTAGTTTAAATTAAGTTTAATTTTAATTTATTTAATTTTATTTTAATTTTAATTTTAGTTTTAATTTAATTTAATTTAATTTGATATTTGACTTGTTAAATTATTTTTCTAAATTTTAGAATTTAATTTTAAATTTTTTAATTTAATTTTTTAGGATTATTTAATATTTCATAATTTAATTTTGTTATAATTAATTGATTATTTAATTTTGAATTTTTAAAATTTAATTTATTTTTGTTATTTAATGTTTCATAAATAAAGGATACACTATTATAATTAATTTTATTATTTTGATTATTTAATTTTAAATTTTTAATATTTAAATTTGAATTAGTATTTCTAAAATTTATATATTTATTGTAAGAGTTTTTAAA
>NW_027435184.1:0-2169 GCF_044706935.1 Curcuma longa
CCCGACACCGTGTTGTGGTGAGAACAAGGGTGAGAGCATATGTTGTGCTATGTTGGGTACGATCAGGACTGGCCATATTTCCCTCATAATATACTGCTTGCTCCCCACTAGATTAGTGGTGGTTAGTTGTTGGAGCCTGTGTAGTATGTCCTGTTTGGCGCCTCAGTTCACTGCCCTAGGGGTGACTGGGGGTGGCAAGTGCAGACAATGACTTACATTTGATTGCAATGTTTGCTGCATATTTACATGCATTTGTTGGTAAGATATATATATAGTTTACTTTATTCATATGGTTGTGGTTGTTGCACTTGTTTGCTATGATTGTTGCATTGCGTGACATAACATACATGATTATATTTACATGATTTCTATTACCATGATTCATGTTATCTGCTGATTCCTGTTAGTTGTTGATTATTATTTACTTCTTCTATACATATTCATTCTGGACTATACACTCTTGTTATTCCTGCTGATCTATCTTTATATGCACTTCTATTTGTAATACCCGTAAATTTCCTTCTATAATTCTGGAAATATGATGAAGGATTGTTTGAAAAAGGGTTTAGAATATTTTCTAAATGGCCCTTGATGACAAAATGACCCTTAGCTTTAAGGGACCATAAGTAGGCTAATTTCCCTAATGGCCCTATGGTTTAAATGTCTTATTAAGGGCTACCCCTTATAAGGGATAGCTTAAAATAAAAATAATGATTAACCATGCTCGAATAAGGGAGCATGATGGGTTAAAGACTTGGCAATAAAGAGAAGGATAAAAAGAAAAAAAAAAATATATATATATGTGGAGGTGCCAGGGATTGATCCTTGGACCTCCAACATGAAGCAAGCCAAGATTAACCAAAGGAGATGGAATGATTTAATGAGAGAAGGATAGGGAACCATCTAGCTAAATGTTAGGGAGATAGGAAATCATAGGGAAGAGTTTTGGAGGGAGTAGTTACTAGGTAGTTATTCCCACTACCTCCCACTACTCCCATTCCCTCTCCCCCCTAAGTGTGCCTATAAAACCTTTCCCTTGCTCTGTTTTCTCTCTTTTTCCTCACTTGACCGAAACCCTCTTCCCCTCTCAAGGCCTCACCGAAAACTCCCTTCTCCACCCCCTCCTCTCTTCTCCTCCACCGAAAACTCCCCTTTCTCCTTCTTCTTCCTTGGTGGCCGGAAGCTTCAAAGGGAGAAGGCAAAGCTTTCCCCCTCCTCTCATTCTCCTTGGTGGCCGAAGGTTGAAGGTCTCTAGAGGAGGAAAGGATCTCTCATATCCTTTGGTGGCCGAAGGTTACAAGAGGAGAAAGCTTGTCTTCTTCTCTTCACCGAGCCAAGAAGAAAGAGCAAGAAGCTAGGAGAGTCCTTCTAGAGCTTTAGGAGGATCACAAAGGGAGGCTAAGGGAGATCACAAAGGGCTACATTTCTTTCTTTTTTCCTTTGCTCTTGGGTAAAAAGGTTTCTAACACAAGGTAAGTTCTCCCCTCCCCTGCAACGTAATTGTTTCTTGAAGATTCCATGACTCTTTGATGTCTTAAAGTGGTGATTGAGAAAGCATAAAAATATAGGATGGAAGTTTCGGACATGAGATAAACTAGATTTTTAAAACATGGTTGAATGAGATTGCTCTATGTAATGTATGTAAATGTTAAATAAGAACTTGCTTGGTTGCCATATGGTTGAATTTAAGGTTCCATCATGTAAACCTAGGTTCGGCCATGAAGACATGTCAAGGACCTCTAAGCATGTTTTGATAAGCTTTGGACTAGATGATTCATGAGAATGTCCTAAAGAAATTGTTGTTATCTTGTGATTCATCATTAGAACCTCAAGTAATGTTTTTGTCAAGCATGTTAGATGGCCAAGAATTTATGATGATCATGTTGTTTTGGATAGTTGTACTTGTGTTCCAAAACCTAGAAAATGTTTGAACATGCCATGAAATAGTTTAACATGTTGCTAGGGTCATGTGGGTTAATCCACTTCATGTTGGTAGTTTAAAAACATTCGGCCATGGTAGGAATAGGGAGATTAAGTCACAACTCAAACTTGATGTTGGGTTTCCTTGATTGTTTAACATGTTACAAGGTTCACTTGATTAAACCTATTCCATGATGTATGCTAAGGAACCATTCGGCCATGGTAGGAATAGGGAGGTTAAGCCACAAA
>NW_027435185.1:0-14356 GCF_044706935.1 Curcuma longa
ATTTGGATAATTTCCATAAATAACTTCCAAATCTGGAAAAGAATAGGCGTTGATTATTTCTTCCTTTGATTGCTTGGCGGTCCCCCTCAGTTTTTATTTTAAAAAAACATTTCCATATCCATGGAGAGAGAGGTGGCCGGCCACATCAAGGAGGGATTTGTTTCCATCTTTATATTTAAGAGAAATAAAAACAAACCAAGGAGATCTCATCCATCGGATGCAACTTAATCTCATCTAATGGTTCTAATATAATCTTCTTTAATATAACTTGATCTCTTCGATCCAATGGCCACAAATCATCACTTGGGCGTGGGCTATAGAGGGGATGGGTTCGGTTCACCTTGTGAACCGGTTCTTGCTTCCAAAGAGAATTAAAACCGAACCGAAGAGATCTCGTCCATCGGACGCAACTAGATCTCATCCAACGGTTCTAATTTAATCTCTTTTGATCCTCTTTATTTATTTCGATCCATTGGATGCAACTTGATCTAATCCCAAGGATACAAGTTGATCTCATCCACTAACTCATCCTACGGTTGAGAACCAATCTCATCCATCGGTTAAATCTTATCCGACGGCTGAGAACTAATCTCATCCGTTTGATTGCATCTTTTAGAGATTTCTTTAGGCTACAGCAGGGACCTCGAGGAGGTATTGGATCTGGCCTTCTGATGGGTTTCGGATCCCGTATTCAACTCCGAATACACACCTACATCCATCAATAACGATCCATTCCACTAGAGGATCATTATTGCACTACCAATCCAATCCCCAAATTACGTTATGGGTTCCTTCTTATTATTTTATGCATTGCTCCCCGTGTTTAAGATATCGTATGTCCGTCAATTATCTGAGTTCACTGACAACTCAATAATCGACATCTAAGACCTTGAATAGTACCACTCAACCTTATTGTCAGTCGGACCAAGTCCACTTGCAAGATTTGACTTGACAATCCTTATGAGCTCTTCAAGGGATCAGCCCTACTGGGACACGGATTCCTTCTATAATTAACGGCACACCATATAGATAGTAATATCACCCAACTTACCGAGAATATTTGATCTGACGGAAAGATCTCACCCTTTGGTAAATCAAAGTGATAGTTACTAAATATATGTGCCCGTTTATTATATCGGGATTAAGAGTGCATAAGTATAATAACTGAGGTCTTGTTCAATTCATGAGTCAGAGTAAATTGAACAACCTCAATGGTCCTACTCAATACACACAAAGTGTACTAGTGTAATTCTACAGTCAAGATAGACAGTTACTGAATTACACTACAACCGTTCCCGATGGTTTGTCCAAAGTCATCTTGGTTGTGAGCCTTAATTTATAATTTACAAGGAGCTGATAATCATGATCTTCTGTGTCTCACAGACACCATGTTATCTACAATGTAAATTAATGGGACATGTTACAAGTCTAATCTATTGCAACCATTTGACCAAAACATGATTCCTTTATTTCATGAAATGTTTATATACAAAAGAGCTAGTCTTTTCAGTATACTCCAACACCTTCCCCCTAGCCAAGACCTAGGGTTATGAAGAATGGCCCAAGATACCCTAAAAGGGGTACTAAAAGATGAATTTATAGGGGCCAGGCACGCCCTCGTCACACGGTCGTGCTTGGGAGGCACGACCATGGCCTGTCGTGAAAAGTGGGCAATAGCCGTGCCTGGGAGACACGGCCATGTGCAGTCGCTTCTCTTGAAATAGGGCACGACCGTGCCTGGTAGGCACAGCCATGTCCAGTTGCTGTTCTGGAAATCTGGCACGGCCGTGCTTGTGAGGCACGGCCATGGGCAGCTACGTCTCTGGATTCAAGGCACGGATGTGCCTAGTGTTGGTGCAATCTTGCCCCAAGTGATTTAGATTTTAATTTTTGGCTAAAATGATTTTAAGTTAGACAATGTTGGTAATCTAACTTGTGTGATTTGAGTCCACAGGAAAGTGTAGATTGGAACACTTGGCAAAGGATGAAGTCTCAGAGGCACGGTGTCTATTGGCAAAGGGAGACTTAGCATGACGAAGCTGAGGGAAACGTCTCAAGCTAGTGCAAGGAAGGGTATGAGGCTTGTGGAAGGCGTTTGAAGGCTTGCGTCAAGGCTAAGGGCTGAAAAAGGAGCTGAATGGGGAGTTTCAGCTATAGCAGTCGACTGGCCCTTGGAGCAGTCGACTGCTAGTTGATCAGAAGCACACACTGAAGTCACAAAAAGAAGATGGAGCAGTCGAGTGGAGCAGTCGACTGGAGCAGTCGATTGCTCATGGTGCAGTCGATTGCTAGGTGATCATTGAGGCAAAATCTGGCTAATTAAATGCAGATCAAATAGCCGTTGAAGACCATCAGTCGACTTGCCCTTGGAGCAGTCGATTGGTATACGGAAAATACATAAAAATAGCAAACGACGCCGAAGAAAACAATCTTCTTTTCTGATCATTTTCTTTGGCAATTCTCTAACATTGTAAAGCACTTCTCTTCCTCCATTACTTCACTACTTAATCTTGTGAAAGGAAGAGATCAGATTGTGAGGGTTTCCTCCACCTTCGAAGTGTGCTTCGAGAAGGAGGGTTTCATAGTGAAAAGGTCGTCGGTGTGTGTGTGGATCCTTAGATTAGTCACCTCGTAAGAGGTGGATACCAAGTAAACAACTGGGTTATCGATTGTTCTTAATCTTTCATATTTATTTTGCTTCCGCTAACATTTTCGCAGAGAAATTCAAAGAATCTCTATTCACCCCCTCTAGTGAACGCATAGATCCCTACAAGTGGTATCAGAGCGGGTTAGTTTCGGACGAACTCACATTCAACCGAAACATCAGATGGCGTTTCAAGAGGGATACAACACCGCACGACCGCCCTACTTCGACGGTAATGACTTAACGTATTAGAAAGGTACGATGGAGTACTATTTAATGAACGATATTGAAAATTAATTTAGTGTTGTAGATGGCTTCGAGAAACCCAAGGATGCAATCGGAGCGCCTCTACCTACCAAAGATTGGTCGAAGAAGATATGTAAGAAAGCACAAGCAAATGCGAAAGCCACAACTACTCTTCAATGTGGACTTTCCAAAGAGTAACTGAGCAAGATCGGTCCATTCAACTCGTCCAAGGAATTGTGGGAGAAACTCATTGAACTCAACGAGGGCTCAAGCGAATCAAGGCGAGACAAGAGAGATCTTTTGGTGGGTCAACTACAATCCTTTGCCATGAAGCTTAACGAAAATGTGAGCCAAATGCATGGACGATTCAAGGAGATTGTGAATGGGCTCCACGTCATAGTAGAAAAGATTGACAACCGTGATCTAGTGAGGTATGCTTTACAAGCTTTTCCCCGGACCACTCTATGAGCATCAATGGTCGATGCTTATAATGTGTCAAGGGACTTGTCCATTGTTAAACTAGATGAACTGTTTTGTGAATTTAAGTTACACGAATAAGCTAACTTGTCCACAAAAGAGAAAGGTATAGCTTTCGTTGTAGAAAAGAAGGATAAGAAGAAGAAGAAGGAGAAAGAAGCATTATCCGTGTTGAGGCAATTTTGTCCCAAGCGATTTGAATTTTAATGTTTGGCTAAATCAATTTAAGTTAGGCACTGTTTGTTGATCTAACATGTGTGACTTGAGTTCACAGGAAAGTGCAGGAATGAAGTCTTGGCATTTGGTGAAGTCCCGGAGGCGCGACCTCTTGGCAAAGGACGAAGTCCCGAAGGCAAGGCCTCTTGGCAAGACAAGTCTTAGCACGACAAAGTCGAGGGAAATGTGTCAAGCGAGTGCAAGGAAGTGTACAAGGCTTGTGGAAGGCGTTTGAAGACTTATATCAAGGTTAAGGGATGAAGAAGAAGCTGAAAAAGGAAGTTTTTAGCTTGGTCAATCGACTGGCCCTGCCAGCAATAGAACTAGGGTTGATCCGAAGAACACACAGCCGAGTTTCAAGAGTATCAGTCGACTGAGGTTTGAATTCCAGTCGATTGGGGTCAAACAGAAAGTTCAGTCGAGAGGAACAGTCGACTGATATCAGTCGACTGGTGTTAGAGCAGTCGACTGGTAGATTGCCGTTAGGCGACAGCTGACCAATTAAATATATATTAAATAGCCATTGAAGCCCATCATTCGACTGGCCCTAGGAGCAGTCGACTAGTGCACTGAATTTTATAAAAAGAGCGTTTCAAGAGGGATACAGCACCGCGCGACCACCCTACTTCGATGGGAACGACTTCGCATATTGGAGAGGTAGGATGGAGTATTATTTAATGAATGATATTGATAACTGGTTTAGCATCATAGATGGATTCAAAAAGCCAAAGGATGCTTCTGGAAAACCTCTTCCTACAAAAGATTGGACAAAAGATATATGCAAAAAGGCACAAGCTAATGCGAAAGCCACAACAACCTTGCAATGCGGACTCTCCAAATAACAATTGAGCAAGGTTAGTCCATTCGACTCGGCCAAAGAACTCTGGGAAAAGCTCATTGAACTCAATGAGGGTTCAAGCGAAACAAGGCGAGCCAAAAGAGACTTATTGGTGGGTCAACTTCAATCATTCTCAATGAGGACCAACGAAAATGTGAGTCAAATGCACGGACGGTTCAAGGAGATCGTAAATGGTCTCCATGTCATTGGTGAAAAGATTGAAAGCCGAGATCTAGTAAGGTATGTGCTACAAGCCTTCCCCCGAACTACTCTATGGGCATCAATGGTCGATGCTTATAAAGTATCAAGGGACTTATCTACCGTAAAACTAGATGAATTATTTTGTGAGTTTGAGCTACATGAGCAAGCTAACTTATCCACAAAAGAGAAAGGTATTGCTTTACTTGTAGATAAGAAGGACAAGAAGAAAAAGAAGGAGAAAGAAGAATCATCCGGATCCGAGCAAGAGTTCTCCGATAGTGATGAAGAGATGACACCCAAAGAAATGGCACACTATGTCAAAAGGATGATGGGAAAGTCAAGGAGGCTCACCAGAAGAAACCTCAAGAAGATGTTCATACCATCCCAAGGTAAAAGTCAAAGTTCAAATTATAATCCTAACGTGACTTGCTATGGATGCAACAAAAGGGGACACATCAAGCCAAATTGCCCGGATCTAAAGAAGAAAGAAGACTCAAAAGAAAAAAAGAAGAAGAAGGAGGTGATGGTTGCACAAACCACATGGGACACCTCAAGCAGTGAATCCTCAGATGATGAGGAAGAGGTGTGCCACATTACCCGGCACATGACGTTCATGGCACAAAAGGATGATCAATACACATCAAGTGAAGTGTTGGTGCAAGGTGCACTAAGATCTTGCCTAGAGTTTCGATGTTTGACAATACACCTAAGTCTGGTCAGTTTGACCAAGGGTTGATCCAAACAGGACTTGATGTTTGGATGGGTGGAAGTGAGTGAAGTCGAGAAGACCTAGTCGGTTAGACTAGGCAGTGGAAGTCCTGATCTGGACGATCGGGCAAGGGAAGTCCTGGTGAGTGAAGCTGGGCAAGGGAAAGTCCTAGTTGTAGGCTAGGCAAAGGGAAGTCCTGATTTGGAGGATCAGGCGGAAGTCTTGGCAGAGTCAAGTGCACCAGGTGAAGTCTGGGCTGGTCTAGGTGACCGAGTCGCAGCAGAAGTCTTGGCTGGTCTAGGTGACCGAGTCGCAGCAGAAGTCTGGGCTGGTCTGGGTGACCGAGTCGCAGCAGAAGTCTGGGTTGGTTAGAGAGAACCGAACCGCAGCAAAAATCCTGGGGGCGAGGACAGAGCCGAGCACAAGTCCAACAAGTCTGGAGGACTTGGTTGGCATGAATTCTCCAGAATGGAGTGGGTTAGACTAACCCAAGATTTCGGTAGAAATCTGAAGTTAGACCCACTAAGTAAGGCTTAAGATTGTTTGTATATTTGCATGTTTGTCTTGCAGGAACCAGGAGATGGAAGCAAGATGGAGAAAACACAAATGAAGCAAACAAAGCAAAGACTCAAACCAACCAGTCCAAAGGATCCAGTCGACTAAAACTGGAATCCAGTCGACTGAAATGGCTAGTCGACCGAACGACTGTAAACTTCAGTCGACTGGAAAGTGGATAAACGAGCAGGATGAAGTTCTATCTGCCACGCAAGCTGGAGTCGACCCAGATTGGCATCTGAGTCGACTCAGGAGCAGTATAAAAGGAGGTGAACGTGCAGAAACAAACTCATTCAAGCCAGAAACCTCCCTGCTCAACTAGTGGTGCTTCTGAACGCGAACGGGGCCAGGCACTTGCAACCGGGGAAGATCCAGGAGGAGTGCGCGGCGCTCAGGACTTCCAGATCGGCGACTACTTGTTTGGTTTAGTTTTCTTACTTGTTCTTTCTTTATTTCTTTATTTTCATTTTTACGGACTGTAAGACGGGTTTCTCCGCCTCCGAACGACGTTCGGAAAGGAGACCATTAGTGGACGGGCGCCTCCCGAATTAGGCCTTGGACGTACTAACCCTGGGGGGTTAGGAACCAAGTAAATCCGCGTGTCCTCTGCATGTTGTTTTCTAATTCCGCTGCAAGTGTTTGTTTGATAGTTAACGAACGATTTTGAAAAAGCGACACGCGCTATTCACCCCCCTCTAGCGCGTACACGATCCTACAATTGGTATCAGAGCCGGTGCGCTCTCTGATTGGACTAACCGCCAAGGGAGCAAGACGGCAAAGATGGAGGGGGAGAAAGGTATGATTTTAAAAGTTAATTTTAAATACCATATTATATGTTTTAAGTGCAGGGAGAGAGGGCACTACAAAAATAAGTGCCCTACTCGAAAGATTCGGACGGCACCACCGGCGGCAAAGGAGCAACCGATGCCAGGAGCCCGGAGGAACAAAGAGCACATCCAGTGCTTCAAGTGCCAAAAACACGGCCACTACAAGAATCGGTGCCCGGAGAGGAAGACGACGAAAAAGTCAGAATTGGGGGAAGCGATTCCGGTAAGTAGTTTAATTTACAAAAATACCCCTAGGATGCATGACCATGCTAGATTTACTGTTTCTACAAATTTAGATAATTTTTCTAGAAATTTAGAAAATTTAGAAAAAGTTAATTTGAACAAATCAAATTTAGATAAATTTAAAAATTTAGATAATTTAGAAAATTTAAATTTAGATAATTTGACAAATTCAAGTTTGAACAATTCAAATTTGAAAAAGTCAAATCTGGATAAGTTAGAAAATTTAAAATTAGATAAAAATTTAAATAATTTGACTAAATCAAGTTTGGATAATTCAAATTTGAAAAAGTCAGATTTAAAAATATTAGATAATAATTTAAATAATTTAAATTTGAATAATTCTAAATTAGAAAATTCAATCTTAGATCTTAAAGATAAACAAAACTCATCTAATTTGGATAAATTAATTAATAAATCTGAATTAAATAATAATTTAACTAATTCAAATGCAATTAATCTAGATTTATCCCAAATAAATAAAAAATTACACCAAGTCTTTAACTCTTTCAACCAAGATAAAGATAAATTTAATAAATCAACTTTAAATAATTTAACAATTCTGAAAATTAATAATAATTCAACCCAACAAGATAAAATTAATAAAAATTATGATAATTCAAATTTAATTAATAATTCAGAATTAAAAATTCAACATAATTCTGATAATAAGAAAAATTCAAACTCCAACAAGATAAATCTTAAAATTGATAATTTCACAAATAAAAATTTAAAATTAAATTATAAAAATTAAAATTAAATAATCAATTTAATTATCATAGTGTACCCTTTAATTATGAAACATTAAATAAAAATTCAAAATTAAATTTAAAAATTTGAAATTAAATAATCAAATTAATTATAATAGTGTACCCTTTAATTATGAAACATTAAATAAAAATTCAAAATTAAATTTTAAAAATTTAAAATTAAATAATAAAATTAATTATAACAATGTACCTTTTAATTATCAAACATTGAATAATTTTAATAAATTAAATTTAAAATTAAAAATTAAAAAATTAAAATTAAAATTAAAATTAAATTAAAATTAAAATTAAATTAAAATTAAATTAAAATTAAATTAAATTAAATTAAATTAAAATTAAATTAAATTAAATTAAATTAAATTAAATTAAATTAAATTAAAATTAAAATAAAATTAAATTCAAAATTAAAAAAATTCAAATTTAAATTCAAATTAAAACTTAAAAGCTATGAACCTAATTAAAATAAATTACCTTTAATTATAAAACTAAATTAAAATATTACCAAATGAAACAATAAAAATAAAACTCAAAGTGTGTCAAAGTGGGTTGACACATTCGCGGGTCCACACGAAATGTATCAAATCGAGAATTTGATACATCCTTAGAAATAAAAATTATTGTGTGAATTGTTTGACTCATGCATACTTGCCATGACATGCATCTGCTTTATTTTAAATGCATATAACATGTCATGTCATCATGTTTACTTAACGCTTAATCTAGAACGGTTAGTTAAGGACACATGAATGATTGACACTTGCCAACATAGTACCAGGGTGGGGCGAGATGATAGTACGTTAGGGAGGTTAGGTTAAGTGGTCAAGAAGGGTAAGGAGTACCTGACTTGATTTGCTTAGTCGAACCAAACTGACCGAAGCTACCTCGCCACATCCTAGACTAGTTAGACCAAGGTTTCTCAAGAAATCGGTTAAGGTCATAATTTCTTGAATCAGTTTTGTCTTAGAAAGTGGTCGTTGTTCCGATACCCAAGAAGGCCCCTGTGCCTCGCCACTGCCTGGAAACTGATTTTTGAAATGTGGACTTAATTGATTGACGGTTAAACCTGAATCTAACTCAAGGTCAAACATTTCATTAGAACTTAACTTAAAATTAATAAAGATAAAATTGACTACTCATCTCACATAACCCATAAGGTTACCCGTGTATGCCATGTATTGCAACACTTAGTACGGGTGAGATGATAAGGACAATTAAAGTACAATGCTTTGAAAAATATTTTCAAAAATTATTATAAATATTTTTATAAAAACTATTTTTGAAAATTTGATATTTCCTTGAGTTTCATGCTTGCTGGGTGTATCTATATTATAAGTTTCAAAACTCTATATATTTGAAAATTGGTTGACCAACACATTAGACACAAACCTTTAGGTCAACACTAAGTCTAAGAACCCTAAGACACATAGGCAGAAAATCCTTGTGGTCAACAAGGATGTCCTAAGAGAGTGTCTAGTTCAGGGGGAGGTCATTCTTGAAAGACTGATATTTAAAAAGACCTCTTGAAAATAAAAAAAACAAAAAAAAAATTATTTCAACTTTAAAAATTCTAAAATTATTTTGAAAATTATTGTTTTGAAAAATACTTTATAAATTATTCTTTTAACTTGGAACAACCTCTAAGACACATAGGGAGATTGCCTTGTAGTCAACAAGGGGCCCTAAGGGAGTGTCAGATTTAGGGGGAGTCCAAACTTAAAAGTTCAATTGAAAATTATATTTTAAAAAAAATCTTAAGTTATTTGCTCTGGCTGATTTAGATTAACCTCTAAGACACTTAGGGAGTTTGCCTTGTGGCTAACAAGGAGCCCTATGGAAAGTGTCAGATTTAGGGGGAGATCCAAATCGAAAGAGTAAAATTAATTTAAAAATTATTTTCCCTAAAATTATTTTCAAAATTATTATACATTATCTTTTTATTTTGGGTCAAACCCTAAGACACACAGGGAAGTTGCTTTGTGGTTAACAAAGAACCCTGAGGACGTGTCTGGTTCAGGGGGAGACTCTGAATTAAAAAGATAATAACTAGTTTTTCAAAAATCTACCTATTTTGAAAACACTCTTACAAAATTATTTGAAAAAGATATTGCACTTTATTTGGCAGTTTATGCTTTTGGCTCTATAATTATACTTTTCTCCTTGGATACACGCAATTCACTCATCTTTGTGTGAGGTTTTGTCCTGACAGGTAATCAGCACGCCCAGACCGTGCCAATCAGCACGGCCGTGTCGACTGAGTTAGCTTATTTAGGCGTGAAGCTGCGTGTTTGCCTAGCTGTGAGCCTAGCACACCCAGACCGTGCCAATCAGCACGACTTCGGTGCGTGCTTAAACAGCACGCGAACTATAAAAGGCTGCGAAACAAAACGAGAGGAGGGGGGCCTGGCGGCTGGGATTAGGGTTTTTGAGGAGAAAAGCTTGGGAGAGAAGTATCAGAAGGCATCATCAACATCGGCGCGGGAGATTTAGATTGGTAACCTCTTGTACAGGATGGTTGGATGCTTATCTTTTATTGACATGTCTTGCGGTAAACTTTCATCTATGGAGTAGTTTCTTTTAATCTCGAGATAAGGGAGTACCCCTTTAATGATTGATTCTGAATGATTTTTGCCTTCTCTCATTCATCAAATCTGTGTTATTGGCGTGGTTTCAGTGAATTATCTTGTTCTATCTCAGGAAGTTAGGGGATGTACGTAACGGTGAACCCTTATTCTGGAACTCTGAATACCATCTTAGATCGTTCCTTCTAGAAGTAGTGATAAGGTTTTCTAGGGAGGCTTGCGGGATTCATGTGACAGTATCCTTAGCTGATTATGGTCACCTGTGTTACTTGTCACGAAGGAGGGAGTTCGGTCTTAAGAGATATCCTTATAAACAATCCCTGGACTAAATGGAATTTATCTAATTCGATTGTACCCTGAAGTGGCAGTAAGACTAGGGAGGTTTGCGGGGGTCACGTGACAGGTCCCCTTAGCTGATTATGATCACCTACGCTCGAATGCCATAGAAGGTAGAATTGTCTTAGGTAAGTACAACTGAGGAAGATCCCGAAAGGGGCCATCAATTGAGCATAGGATAGATATAAGATATCCGTCAAAACATCAGTAAAGGTTTAACAGAGAGGGAAGGCTTACTCTTCTGATTGATCGTTAAAGTGGGGAAACTATTATCTTGAGATTAACTCAATTCCCAACTTAGCCAACCCTACTTGTCGTCACCTTCGATAGCGAATTTCCTGTTCCATCGAATTATTTTGTCTAGATAACTCAATATCGCACATCGTCCGGTGATTAAACAAATCCCTGTGGGATCGATATTATAACTTGACGACATCCGTGCGCTTGCGGAATTTAACCATCAAGTTTTTGGCGTCGTTGCCGGGGATTTAGTCTTAACATTGGATTGATTGTGATTCAGTTAATCTAGACCCATTATCTCTTTTGTTTTAGTCATAATTTCACCTCTGATATTAATTTCTATTTGGAAGATTTCTTTTTCTTTGTGTTGTCGCATGCACAGATGTAATAAAAAGATATCGATCCACAAGGACCGTGGAATTACTTACTAGATTTAGCACAAAAAGGTGGGAGAGAAAATGAGCATGAGTTATTGTGGGAGAGAAGGGAGTACTCTAGAGTACTTAATCCTAAATTCGGAGAAAGGAAACGACTGTGACAATGGATGTGAAGCGATCCTAGGACTTCGGACTCCTCAGAGTATTGATTGATTGACTTGGATCCTCTACCTTTCCTCAATAATTGTACAATTGTAGGGACGCTAACCAATATATCCAATTAGACCTCGTTAGGTATCCTCGGAATAAATCATTGGTGTTCTTAGTCATCATTGTTAGATCAAGGTGACACTAGATAGCCCGGTTCAAGGCTTTCCTGTGTCACTCAGGCGCCCCGGAATGCTACTAAAATCCTATCCCCTGTCACAGGATATCTTTTTTACGGACCTCTCTCCAACAATGAATAACCGCTAACTATCCCTCATAGAAACTAATTATGATTTAAGAAACCCCTCGGAAACTCACCCGGTTCAAGAATTTCTTCCTGTCACGAAGCGCCCCGGTGTACGGCCTAATGATTCCTCAAATCACAATTAATCTCTACCCTCATAGATTCATACACAAGCATTTCATCATTCACAACACAAGCATAAATCCACAAGGCAATAGACAATCAAATCATAGGAAACGGTAGATTAATAAATCCAAGTTATAATCATCCAAATACACCTGATTTATCCTACATCCTAGAATCTAGGGAACTACTCCATAAAGGAGAGAGCACAATACAAAGAAGAATAAAGAGAATACATCCTATTTCGAAGAATACACAAGAAATGCAGTAAAATAGAACTTATCAATGGTTTTCTTCTTCCTCGGACTGTGAACTCTTCGTAGATGAGATGAAGATGAGATGGAGCAGCCGGATCGGTGGATGGATCGTCGAATCTCGCTCCGGAATAGGCTTCGGTGGCTCAAGAATAGCTCCGGTGGCTCTCCAAAGGTCTCTCCCCTTTTCTAGGGTCCCAAAAATATCTATTTATAGCTACAGCCCGAGGTCAGACACGCCTCCGTCCACACGGCCGTGCCTGGGAGGCACGGCCCAGTGTGGACACACATCACTGGATGAGGCACGGTCGTGCCTCTTAGGCACGGCCAGAAGAAGTGGTGGCTCTGTTCAGGGGCACGGCCGTGTCTTTTAGGCACGGTCCAGAAGGGCCTTGTCTCTGTTTAAAGGCACGGCCGTGCCTTTGAGGCACGACCAAAGCCTGTTTCATCAGGTTTTAGCAGGGCACGGCCGTGCCTGGGAGGCACGGCCAACAGCAGGTGTTAGTGCAGGAAGCACTAGCAGGTCAAACCTATGTTTTGATTATGGAACTAGGATCAAGTTAAGTATGTGGTTTGACTAACCAGGTTGAAATGAGTTTACAGAGAACAGGTTAAGTCCTAGTGTGGCTAGGCAAGAAGACTTGGCAGAGTCAATGTGCACCAGGCAAGATCTGGACTTGGGTCAGGAGGACCAAGTTGCAGAAGGCTGGACTTGGGTCAGGAGGACAAGTTGCAGCAGAAGGCTGGATTGATCAGGAGGATCAGTTGCAGTTCAAGTCCTGGGGGGCAACGACAGAGCCGAGCAAAAGTCCAACGGGTCAGGAGGACTTGGTTGGCATCAGGTAAATTCTCCCGAGTGGAGTGGGTGAAGACGCGTTCCTACGAGGAACAGTAGGCGCCGGTCTAACCCAGGATCTCACCGGAGATCCGAAGTTAAGACTCGGAGTTGGTTCAGCGAACCAACTCAATATCTTTTATACATGTTATGCTAACCTTGTTGCAGGAAGAAAAACCGACTAAAACAGGCCAAAAAACTGATTTTCGGGCCTGGAGTCGACCCAGATGGGTTCTGGAGTCGACTCCAGCCCAATCAGCCGAAGGTCAAGGTCTGCGCGTCGGGATTTCTGCTCAGTCAGACTGGAGTCGACCCAAAGTGCAAGCTGAGTCGACCCAGAGTCAAAGTGCAAGTCAACGCCCCCCAGGACTTGGAATGCAACTGATCCTCCTGATCAGTCCACTCTTCTACTTGACTGCAACTGATCCTTCTGATCAGTCCAGTCCTCTGCTGCAACTTGATCCTCCTGACCAAGTCCAGCCTTCCGCAACTTGGTCCTCCTGACCAAGTCCAGGTCTTTGCCTGGTGCACGTTGACTCTGCCAAGACTTCAGCCTGATCCTCCAAATCAGGACTTCCCTTTGCCTAGCCTACAACTAGGACTTTATCTTGCCCAGCTTCTCTCACTAGGACTTTCCTTGCCCAATCTTCCAGATTAGGACTTTCCTTGCCTAGTCTAACCGACCAGGCCTTCTCGCTCACTTCCACACATCCAAACATCAAGTCATGTTTGGATTAACCCTTGGTCAAACTGGCCAGACTTAGGTGTATTGTCAAACATCGAAACACTAGGCAAGATCTTAGTGCATCTTGCACCAACAATCTCCCCCTTTTTGATGTTTGACAATTTCTTAAGTTAATATAGGTCAGGGTTTAATTTTCTGGGAGAAATCTATATTATTAACTTAAGGTCCCTTCTCCCCCTTTTCATACATCAAAAAGTTTTAACATTTTAAGTCCATTCTCTCTTGCACCAACAATAATGGTAATATCTATGGTCACAACTAAGTCTTGACAATTCTTGAAAGACCATAATAGCTTAGAAGAATTTTTCAAATAATTTATAAGTCTTTAAGGTTAATTTTTCAAAACTCAGTTTTTGTTAAATTTATAATTTTGATTTTCAAAGTAGATTTTGAAGATATTTTTAAACTTAGTTTTCAGATGAGTTTTTGAAATACTTTTTCAACCATAATTGTAGTAGATTTTCAAAATAGTTTTTCAAGACTTTGAGTTTTGAAAAGTTTGTTTAAAGAGAGTTTTCAAAATAAGTTTGATTTTCAAAATAGATTTTGAACTTAGTTTTCAAAAGTATTTTGCAACATAGGTATTTTTGATGAATCATAATTTTTGAAATGATTTTTAACATGATTTTCATTGAAACAAAGTATTTTAAAATAGATAGTTTTTGAAAAAATATTTATTATCCTTTTTAAATT
>NW_027435186.1:0-4255 GCF_044706935.1 Curcuma longa
TTTTAGAGTTCCTCCAAGATAGAGAAGATAATATTTGAAGATGGATCTTGATGTTAATTATTCATCATTGGGGGTCTAGCTCATATGGTAGAGCGCATGCTTTGCATGCGAGAGGCACGGGGTTCGATTCCCCGGACCTCCACTACAATCCTAGTTGGAGTTCCTCCAAGATAGAGAAGATAATATTTGAAGATGGATCTTGGTGTTAATTAATTCATTATTGGGATAGAGACGATAATATCTGAAGATGGATCTTGATGTTAATTAATTCATCATTGGGGGTCTAGCTCATATGGTAGAGCTTTGCATGCGAGAGGCACGGGGTTTGATTCCTCGGACCTCCACTACAATACTTTTTAGAGTTCCTCCAAGATAGAGAAGATAATATTTTGAAGATGGATCTTGATGTTAATTATTAATTCATCATTGGGGGTCTAGCTCATATGGTAGAGCGCTTGCTTTGCATGCGAGAGGCATGAGGTTCGATTCCCCGGACCTCCACTACAATCTTTAGAGTTCCTAAGATAGAGAAGATAATATTTGAAGATGGATCTTGATGTTAATTATTAATTTCATCATTGGTAGGGTCTTTGCAGCTCATATGATAGCATGATATTTGAAGATGGATCTTGATGTTAATTATTAATTTATCATTAGGGTTTAGCTCATATGGTAGAGCGCTCGCTTTGTATGCGAAAGGCACGAGGTTCGATTCCCCGAACCTCCACTAATAAGCCTTTTTGAGTTCCTCCAAGATAGAGAAGATAATATTTGAAGATGGATCTTGATGTTTATTAATTTATCATTGGAGATCTAGCTCTTATGGTAGAGCGCATGCAAGAGGCACGGGGTTTGATTCTCCGAATCTTCGCTAACTTATAATTTTTTACTATTCCTTAGTAGAGAAGATAAGTGCTTGGTTCGAGAGACATGGGGTTCAATTCCTCTACCAATTTGTATTTTTTTACTATTCTTTATTATATATCAATTAATAATAATTATAGATTTTTTTCCTAGACTGTGCAGGTTTCTATTTCGCGTGGACTTAAAGTAGTAGGAGAGATTCATTTTTGTTAACCTACTTTACATTTATCTACACCAATATATATAGTTAGTTATGGATAGTGGATGTTATTTATTTACAACAGTAGTTACTTTAATATTACTTATTGTTATAATGATGATGAAGACTTTGATTTTTTATGCAAGTAAGTTTTATTATTTAATATAACAAAAATATGTTATTTTTTCTTCGTTTATGGTAATATTTTTTTATGTGAGTAAATTTAATTTAATTTATAAAATTATAAATCTCATAACTCAATTAGTTGTCTAATTGCTATCTCATAAATTTAACGTGGCATATTGGTGTCTTGTTTCACACATTTAAATATGATAAATCTTTTCATATTCTTCATTATGCATGCGATGAACATGCAATTTTTATTTATTTTATCTTAACAATTATAGTTGATAGTTTTGACGTGGCACCATAGAGAAATATTGATGGAAGATCACCATCACAGTCTGCTTCGGCACCTTCACAATCTCATTCTTTTGCTGGCAATGTACCTTCACACCCCCCCCCCCCCCCCCCCCCCCCCCCCCCCCCCCCCCCCCCCCCCCCCCCCCCCCCCGCCCCTTCGGTTGCAGGACAATATTCCCATTCTCAATTAATGTCTTCACTTGTATCTTTGTCAGTCCCTTCAGTGCAACACTTAGCTATTGACAGGGAAGACAATCAAGAGTTGATAGCCTCTTACGGAGATTCGTAAGTACTAAACATTAAAAGTTTACATGTATTATTTTTTGATTTATTATCTATATTTTATTTTTTTTCAAATATCTTATTTATTTAACATTGTTTGTTTATAAATTTATGATAGATTTATAAATTTTGTACATGTTATTCATGAGCTTAATAGAATAATGAATAACCATTGGCGAGGGGATTTGATAAAAGCATTCCAAATCAAACAAAAGAGCTATGGTGGAGTAAGTTCAAGATAAATTATCTCAATCAGTTTATAAATGAAATTAAAGTGAATATAATCAATTTTTTCCATTGCATCGAGCATTCGCTTGGGACAATATTGGAAGAGTTAGAAATAAGAAAGATTTTTAAGAAAAAACATATGGCGATCACATTCGACACGTACTAAATCATGTGAAGACCAATGGAAAAAAGTCAAACTGCATCACCAAGGAGAATTGGGGCAAGAGTTAGAATTTTTGAGAATCTAAGAAGAGCAGACGAAGGAGTCAATAGAATACAATAAATCAAACTTAGAATTCTGGAGAATCGTCTACGACGTATGTAGGAGGCTTGATCAATATTAGTGAACATAGACAAAGATTGATAATTTTTTCAAATACTAATTCCTTAATCTAATTCAGACTATTTTATTATTTCTAATAGTATTTTTTATGCCAAGAAAATGGAGACCGAGTCATTATTTATAGGCTTAGCGTACATTTTTTTTTTAAAAAAAAAGATAAGGCGAGGAGAGAGCTAGAGTAATGAAGATTTGTAATTTTAAAACTTTCAATTATTTAATGGATATTATCAATGTTAATATGAATGCTCATAATTTAGTTATAACAATAGTCTCATGATCCTATATATCTAATCAAGATTATATACATTTCTAATCAAAACTTCCAATTTTGTTGTATGCTTAATTTTTAAATTTTTTAAAAAGATTTCTCCACTCAGAATCTTTTCAGAAAGGAGTTAATCGAAATAAGAATCAATTTATTTAAATTGCATGCCCTTATTATTTGTGTGAAATCTTTGTATACTTAAACAAAGATATTATTATCAACTTCATTGCATGCTTGAGTTAACTGTTTATATTTATTCCGCTGTATTACTTTAGTAATTTCTATTTTAATTCAAACTCATAAAATTCATAATACTATTCATCCCACTCTAGTAGCGAGTTTAATCTTGCACAAATGGCCAGGAGAAATGACACGATCTTGGCCGAAAGGCCAGGAAAGATGGTTCAATCCTGACTTTTGGCTGGGAAAGATAAGTGGATCCTGACTAATTGGTCGAGAGAAAATGGCACGATCCTGACCGAAAGGCCAAGATAGATGGTTCAATTCTGGCTTTTTGGCTAGGAAAGATAAGAAGGTCTTGACCAGTTGGCCAGCAGAGAATGACCAACTGGCCAAGCAGTTGAGTGACTAATTTTCTAAATGGTCAGGTGGCTGAGCGACCGAGTGATTCAAGGTCAGAATGGACAAGTGGTCAAATGACTGATGGGTCGAATGGTCGAATGATTGAATCCTAGATGGCTGAATTTCGGATGACTAAATGGTCGAAGGGTTGAATGGTCAAATGGCTGAATGGCTAAATTTCAAATGGCTGAAGGGTTGAACGGCTGAATGATTGAATTTCGGATGGTTGAATGGCTGAAGGGCTAAATGGCTGAATTTTAAATGGTTAAAGGGCTAAATGGATGAATTTCAGATGGTTGAATGGCTGAATTTTGGATGGTTGAATGGTCAAAGAGTTGAATGGCCGAATGGTTGAATAACTAAATTTAGGATGGTTGACTGACTTAATGGACGAAGGGCTGAATGGTTGGCTGAATAGATAAGGGTTGAACGGATGAAGAGCTAAATGGTCAAATGATTGAATTCTGAATGGATGAATGGCTGAAGGGATAAATGGCTGAGAGACCAAATATAGCCGAGTGACTGAACTATCGAATGACTGAGTGGCAGAATGGTTAAGTGGCCAAGTGGCTGAATAATCTGGTCGAATAGTCGAATATGGCTGAGAGGCCGAATATGGCCAAATGGTCATGTGATCGAATATAACTGAGTGACCGAATGATTGAATAGTTGAGAGAGATTTACAAATTCCTAAGTATGAATATAGTTAACAGTAGCGACTTTAGTACTTTAATTGGGTAAAGAAAGAAAATTGATCGAGCTTTAACATAACTACTAAATTTGTGTGATATAATAGTGTAAATATACATAGCCATTAATGAGAGATTCAATTTGATCCACTCCATTAATGCTAAATTTGACTTCTGCCTACTCTGCCAATGTCGCCTGACAACTGCTACAACTATGATTTCCAACACTTCACAACATTGTTTTCGCTTGTGTGCTATATATAAATGACCAAGGTTACCACTAGCTTTCTTGGGAGCATGAACCATTAATCAAGTCATATGCACATGAAGTAGTGACCACCAGTTAATGGTGTGCTCTATCAACATTGCTTTGTTAATGA
>NW_027435187.1:0-2367 GCF_044706935.1 Curcuma longa
AAATAATTGAATTGATACCATTTACACCACATCAAGATGCTATAGAGCATTTGTGAGGTATGAGTATCTTCCTATCATCTCACATATCAATCAAATCACCAATACACATTCAAGGTCACCCTAAAGTCTTGTGAGATGTGAGGGTTTAGATTGTTGGTTTATAAAATACTAGACACTCTTTATTCCACAAGACACATTCCTAACCCTCTTTTTATTTTTGTGAATTCGACTTCGGGTAGTGGTTTGGTGAATATATCGGCAAGATTTGATTTTGTTTCGTTTCTAAATTGAGGCCTAGTTCTTACTCCTAGTTCTATATGTTGATGTAGTTTATCCCGATTGTTGTTTTGATGTTGACACAGATTTAAGTTAATTTTAGTTGTATAAGAATTAAGTTCAATATATTCAGATTGACCAATGACGGATGAAGTCGGAGAGGGCTCGGTAGCTCGTTCTCCGGACTAGGTCAGAGAGGGCTCGGTAGCTCGTTCTCTGGACCGAATGGAGTCGAAGAGGGCTCGGTAGCTCGTTCTCCGGACTAGGTCAGAGAGGGCTCGGTAGCTCGTTCTCTGGACCGGATGGAGTCGGAGAGGGCTCGGTAGCTCGTTCTCCGGACTAGGTCAGAGAGGGCTCGGTAGCTCGTTCTCTGGATCGGATGAAGTGGGAGAGGGTTCGGTAGCTCGTTCTCCAGATTAGGGCAGAGGGGGCTCAGTAGCTCGTTCTCTGTACCAGACTATGGTCGGAGAAGGTATGGTAGCCTGTCTTCGGATCGGATCATTGTCAGAGGAGGCTTGGGAATCTGGTCTCTGAATACATGATCCAATACGGTTGGCTCGGGTGAGACCCAAGTTAACCAAATGATCAGATTGCATGAGTTTTGATTTCACTTTAGTTTAATCGATGAGTGAATCGATTAACCAAGGGTTAGTTGGTTAGTTGATGCGTGTTCCGCAAGTATACGGTGTTGGGTTTTCCGAGCCTCAAAAACTGCTTTTTGCGTTTGATGGGCTTCCGCAAGTGCACGGAATGTCGCCAAGTAATAAAAAGATCGAATCCACAGGGACCGTGGAACTACTTACTAAATCTAGCACAAAAAGGTGGAGAGAATATAGATCATGAGTTGTGTGGGGGAGATGGGAGTGTTTTAAAGTGCTTTATCCTAGAAGTCGGAGAAAGGGATCGACTGTGACACTGATGGGTGAAGCGATCCTAGGATTTCGGACTCCTCAGAGAATGGATTAATCGACTTGGATCCTCTACCTTTCCTCAATAACTGTTCAATTGTAGGAATGTCAACCAAATTATCCAATTCAACCTCGTCAGGTATCCTCGAATTAAATCATTGGTGTTCTTACGTCACTCGTTATTGGTTTGAAACGGTTCTAGAAGCCCGGTTCAAGGTCTGCCCGTGTCACTCAGGCGCCCCGGAAATACTAAAAGAACCCTATCCACTGTCACTGGATATCCTTTTACAGATCTCTCCCCAATAACGAATGACCGCTAACTATCCCTCATAGGAATTCAACTATGTATTAGAAAACCCCTCGGAATCTCGCCCGGTTCAAGGTCTGCCCCTTTTACAGAGCGCCCCGGTATACGGCCTAATGATTCCCCAATTCATAGTAAATCCCTACCCTCATGGATTCACACACACACAATTTATCATCAAGTACAAGCATAAATCCACAAAGCAATGCACAGTATTTCATAGAAAACGGTAGATTAATCAAATCCAAATACAATCATCCATTACATCTGATTTATCCTACATCCTAGAATCTAGGGAAATCTACTCCATAGTGTGGAGAATACAATCCCGGTGGCTCTCCAAAGTCTCCCCCCTTTCCTAGGTCTCATTAGAGACCTATTTATAGTGCAGGGTTCGGAAGCAGCACGCCCCCGTGCACACGGCCGTGCCTGGAAGGCACGGCCTTGTGTTGGCTTCGGGCACAAGGGAAGGCACGGCCGTGCCTTGGGGGCACGGCCTGAAGCTGTGAAGTCTCGGGTCTGGGGCACGGCCGTGCCTTTTAGGCACGGCACAGACTTGTCCTCCTTCTGTTTGATGGCACGGCCGTGCCTGGGAGGCACGGCCACACACTGGCTGGAGCTGAATGGCTGGACACGGCCGTGCTTCTGAGGCACGGCCTGCTGCTTGGGCTCTTCTGTTCTTGCACACGGCCGTGCCTGTGAGGCACGGCCTTCAGCAGAGGCTGGCTCCAAGGTGAAGACCTGAGGGGATTTTGGCACACGCCCGTGCCCATTGAAACACGACCAGAAGTTGAATAGACATGGCCGTGCCTATGAGGCACGACCCTGTCTTGCCTGATCTTCAATATATCTTCGTTTTGCCGTCTTCGTCCTCATTTT
>NW_027435188.1:0-1410 GCF_044706935.1 Curcuma longa
ATCGGATGCAACTTGATCTCATCTAACGGTTACGTTATAATCTCTTTTAATATAACTTGATCTCTTCGATCCAATGGCCATGATGGACTTCTCTTGGGCGTGTGGTTCAATGAACCAGCTCTGGTTCACCTCGTGAACCGGTTCTTCCTTCCAAAGAGAATTAAAACCGAACCGGATAGATCTCGTCCATCGGAGACGACTTAATCTCATCCAACGGTTCTAATCTATTCTCTTCTATTCCTCTTTATTTATTTCGATCCAATGGATGCAACTTGATCTAATCCCACGGATACAAGTTGATCTCATCCATTAACTCATCCTACGGTCGAGAACTAATCTCATCCAACGGTCGAGATTAAATCTCATCCGACGGCTGAGAACTAATCTCATCCGTTTGATTGCATCCTTTTGAAGATGTCTTTAGGCTACAGCGGGGACCTCGAGGAGGTATTGGATCTGGCCTTCTGATGGGTTTCGGATCCCGTATTCAACCCCGAATACACACCTACATCCATCAACAACGATCCATTCCACTAGAGGATCATTGTTGCACTACCAATCCAATCCCCAAATTACATTTTGGGTTCCTTCTTATTATTTTATGCATTGCTCCCCGTGTTTAAGATATCGTATGTCCGTCAATTATCTGAGTTCACTGACAACTCAATAATCGACATCTAAGACCTTGAATAGTACCACTCAACCTTATTGTCAGCCGGACCAAAGTCCACTTGCAAGATTTGACTTGACAATCCTTATGAGCTCTCCAAGGGGACATCATCAGCCCTACTGGGACACGGATTCCTTCTATAATTAATGGCACACCGTATAGATAGTAACATCACCCAACTTACCGGGAATAATTGATCTGACGGAAAGATCTCACCCTTTGGTAAATCAAAGCAATAATTACTACCTATAGGTGCCCATTTATTACATCGGGATTAAGAGTGCATAATTTATAATAACAGAGGTCTTGTTCAATTTGTGAGTCAGAGTAAATCGAACAACCTCAATGGTCCTACTCAATACACACAAAGTGCACTAGTGTAATTCTACAGTCAAGACAGACAGTCACCGAATTACACTACAACCGTTCCCGATGGGTTGTCCAACGCCATCTTGGTTGTGAGCCTTAGTTTATAATTCACAAGGGACTGATAATCATGGTCTTCTGTGTCTCACAGACACCAAGTTATCTACAATGTGAATTAAGAGGACTTTATTGCAAAATACACTATTGCAATCATTTGACCAAAACATGATTTCTTATTTCATAAATGTTTTTATATACAAAAGACAAGTCTTTTCAGTATACTTCCTAACATTTAAGAATAACCTAAAGTGTTACTTGGGTTAAATTAATGAAGGCTTTGCTAGGTCAAAAAGAAAGAAATGTGGAGGTGCCAA
>NW_027435189.1:0-5468 GCF_044706935.1 Curcuma longa
GAAGACCCACATTTGCACATCGAAATATTTTCAGATGCCTGCAGTACAAGAAGGCAACAAGGGGTCAGTTTTGACGTTCAGAGATTAATACTTTTCAGATTCTCTTTAAGAGACAAAGCGAAGGACTGGTATCATTCATTACCTCCAAATTGCATAGACTCTTGGGAAAAATTGGTGAAGATATTCATGAACAAATTTTATCCCCCAAGTAAGACTGCCCACATGAGGAATCTCATTTCAAGTTTTCAACAAATGGACGGAGAAACTTTATTTGAAGCTTGGGATAGTTTATTGGCTCGTTTTGCACTTGTTTTTAAAGGGTTTAACAGTTGGAAGAGAGTTAATAATACAAAAAAAATGTGCATTTCTTATTCATGTTGGTTCACCATCTTCATCACATAATAAATGTGTGAAATGCATTTAGGATTTGATAAAACCAAAGTAAAACATTGACAAAGTGATGAACGTTCAATCTACAAAAGAAATTGTAAAGAATAAGTTGCATCTAAAGGCAACAATTAAAGGTTTATTACGGTTTGCAACTCAAAGATGTTCTTTTAGAGGCCATGATGAATCAGAGAGTTTCTTAAACCATGGAAATTTGATTGAATTGTTAAATTTCAAATACATTTAAATGATGAAAATTGCAAAAGTTGTGTTGCATAGTGCCTCGCAAAATGCTAAATACACTTCTCTGCAAATTCAAAAGGAAATATTGCATATTCTCTTGCTAATAAAGCGAGAACAATGATTTGTAATGAATTAGGAGATGTCAAGTTTTGTATTCTTGTTGATGAAGCTCAAGATGAATCCAAAAAAAGAGCAAATGCCCCTTATTTTAAGATTTGTTAATAATTATGATTTTTTAGTGGAACGTTTCTTTGAGATTTTAAGCGTTGAGGACACAACATCAACAAGTCTTAAGAAATCAATTTCTGACATCTTTGTTCAACACAATATTCAAATCCACAATATAATGGGACAAGGGTACGATGATGCTAGTAATATGTGTGGTGAATGGAATGGTCTTTAAGCATTATTTCTTAGAGATTATCCATATGTCTATTATGTACATTGTTTTGCTTATCGTTTACGGTTAACATTGGTTGCAACTGCTAAGGATGTGCCTTCTATTTGGTAATTCTTTTCTTATTTGACTTCCATTGTAAACTTCGTCACTTCATTTCCTAAATGTTTGAGTGATTTACAATCCGCTCAACAAGAAGAGATTGCATAAATATTGGCTATTGGTGAGCATAATTCTAGTACAAGAGCTAATCAATTTGGTACATTACATATACTTAGTGCTACTCGTTAGAGCTCTCATTATAATTATGCTAGGAATTTAGTAGACATGTATGCAGCAACTTATAAGATCCTTGGAAATCTCAGTAAAAATTGGCCAAATTATGCAATACATGGGAAAACTAGTGGTTTATGCAATATAATTATGAGTTTTGAATTTGTATTTGTGTTGTTTTTTATGGAAAAGATCTTAGAAATCACTGGCATTCTTTGTCAAGCTCTACAAAATAAATCACAAGACATTGTGAATGCTTTAAAATTTGTCTCAACCACAAAAGTCATCCTTCTAAAATTTAGAGAAGATGGTTGGGATGAATTTTTTAAGAAAGTACAGGTTTTTTGTGAACGACATAATATTGAGATGCTTGATATAAGCCATGGTTATAAAATTAGTTGTTATTGTCAACAACAGGATCATGTCATAGTTGAGCATCATTATTACTATGATATTTTTAATGTTGCAATAGATTTTTCAAGTGATGGAACTAAATTATAGATTCAATGAGACAACAATGGAACTTCTTACTCTTTGTTCAGCTTCAGATCCTACTGATTCATTTAAAAAATTTAATGTGGGTGACATTTGCAAGCTTGCATCAAAATTTTATCCTTTTGATTTCACTCAACAAGAAATTCAATGCTTTGAAAGTTGAATTGGAATACTATCAACTTGACATTGTTAATACCGATGGAATCAAAATATCTCCATAATGGTATGATATTGTCCACTTTGGGCCTAAACCCTCATGGCTTTGTTCTTGGGCTCTCTCCAAAAGGTCTCATACCAATGGAGATACTTTCCATCCTTTAACCCCATGATCTTTTCTATGTACTTTAGATGTGGGACTATGTTTGCACCCTTGCAACCCAACAATCCCCCCCCTCAAACAAAGGATCACAGGCCCCCCAACGTCGTTTTGATGTCTGAATCCTCGACCCACTAGGACTTTTTACCTCTCGGTCCACCCGACCTACTAGGACTTTGTAACGCCCGCCCTTTAGTGGGGCGGCGGACGCTACATTCTTCTTTTTCGTTCATACAATTATACATATGAATCACAAACATTGCAGCGGAAATTAAACATTCATACATGATAGTGATGTATTCATATGCGATTGAAAACCTTTCTAATAAACCTTTCTAATTCAAAACTAATTCAAGCATGTCTGGGTATCTAGTTCTAACTAAAAGAAACATAGCATATCATTTTTAACCAGAAACCATACTATAAAACATGCAAGTACTAAGTTCAGAATCTAGAATGGTAATAGGATCGTTCTCTGCCAAGTCACTGCCACACACACACTTGCCCTTCCTGCTGCTTCCCATTCCTTAGTAACCTTTAGTTTGATCTGCAACATAAGAAAGTAAACTATAAGCACGAAGGCTTAGTAAGCTCCTTTCCTACTCACAAAATCCAAACGTCACATAAGACATGAATGTACATAGCATAAATAAAGCACATAAAGCATGAATACACATTAGCATTAAATAAAGCACATAAGCATGAATACACATTAGCATTAAATCATGTGCATAAACAATGAGGATGCTTTTTGAAAACATATATTATAGTAGTTAAACATAATCATCATCATCATCATTATTGGGGTCCCCGGCTTGTACCCATTCATCATTTGCGCGCATCCCTAAGTAAGTACGAGGTAGCTAGTCTCGACCTACTAGGGTACTAGGCATACTATCCTTCAACCTAGGGGCGTTCTTAAGGTACCCATCCCTTGGACCCTTTCAGGATCCGGTACAAGCCATGCATAAAGTAAAATAACATACATGATTTCCTTTCTTTTCATAGTGAATGTTCTTTAAACATTCCATTATTCATAAGTCATGCATAGCATCGATATACATTCAAGCATAAGTATCAACATGATTCTTGAAGCATGACACAACATAAAACATAATCTCAACACATATAACATGGCATGGAGTAAAGCATAACATCATAAAAAAAATACATAACATGCCAACTTATCACTTCATGGATCATAAAACATCCCCTTATTCATTTTAATCCAAGAGTAAGTCACTTAGGATTTTTACCCCTTTTTCCCTAACCTTGAACCCTAACATGGCCGAAACTTCATGGTCCCATTCATGGCATAAAAATTCACTAGCATACAATGCATACACTTTCATAAGAAATCATTAACCACAAGAATTGGTAGTTTGACCTAACTCAAACCCTAGTTTTGGGTAGGGGCCGAAACATGCATGGGTTCCATTTAGGGCATAAAATTTCATACAACTTGTACTTAACACAATTCAAAGCATAACCAAACATGGATGATCATAATTGAAACCCTAATCCAAAACCAACCCTAATTTTTGGATCATGGCCGAAACCTACAAGCATGGCCTTCTTCATGAATTTTCAACCACATCACGCAAGTAAACATAAATTTCATAAAATACAATAGTTAGAACCATTATGTTGCAGGTGAGGGAAGTCTTACCTCTTGTGCTAGGGTTCCCAAAATACTTATGTGCCCTAGAAGAAAAAGATGAAACCTCTGAGTGGAGAAGAGGAAAGAAGGGAAAGGAGGTTTCTAAATGCCTTAGCACAAGAATCACAGCTTCCCTGCACCTGCAACATAATGGTTCTAACTATTCTATTTTATGAAATTTATGTTTACTTGCGTGATGTGGTTGAAAATTCATGAAGAAGACCATGCTTGTAGGTTTCGGCCATGATCCAAAAATTAGGGTTGGTTTTAATTAGGGTTTCAATTATGATCATCCATGCTTGGTTATGCTTTGAATTGTGTTAAGTACAAGTTGTATGAAATTTTATGCCCTAAATGGAACCCATGCATGTTTCGGCCCCTACCCAAAACTAGGGTTTGAGTTAGGTCAAACTACCAATTCTTGTGGTTAATGATTTCTTATGAAAGTGTATGCATTGTATGCTAGTTGTATGAGTTTTAGGTGAATTTTTATGCCATGAATGGGACCATGAAGTTTCGGCCATGTTAGGGTTCAAGGTTAGGGAAAAAGGGGTAAAAACCCTAAGTGACTTACTCTTGGATTAAAATGAATAAGGGGATGTTTTATGATCCATGAAGTGATAAGTTGGCATGTTATGTATTTTTCTTTATGATGTTATGCTTTACTCCATGCCATGTTATATGTGTTGAGATTATGTTTTATGTTGTGTCATGCTTCAAGAATCATGTTGATACTTATGCTTGAATGTATATCGATGCTATGCATGACTTATGAATAATGGAATGTTTAAAGAACATTCACTATGAAAAGGAAGGAAATCATGTATGTTATTTTACTTTATGCATGGCTTGTACCGGATCCTGAAAGGGTCCAAGGGATGGGTACCTTAAGAACGCCCCTAGGTTGAAGGATAGTATGCCTAGTACCCTAGTAGGTCGAGACTAGCTACCTCGTACTTACTTAGGGATGCGCGCAAATGATGAATGGGTACAAGCCGGGGACCCCAATAATGATGATGATGATGATTATGTTTAACTACTATAATATATGTTTTCAAAAAGCATCCTCATTGTTTATGCACATGATTTAATGCTAATATGTATTCATGCTTATGTGCTTTATTTAATGCTAATGTGTATTCATGCTTTATGTGCTTTATTTATGCTATGTACATTCATGTCTTATGTGACGTTTGAATTTTGTGAGTAGGAAAGGAGCTTACTAAGCCTTCGTGCTTATAGTTTACTTTCTTATGTTGCAGATCAAACTAAAGGTTACTAAGGAATGGGAAGCAGCAGGAAGGGCAAGTGTGTGTGTGGCAGTGACTTGGCAGAGAACGATCCTATTACCATTCTAGATTCTGAACTTAGTACTTGCATGTTTTATATTTCACCTTTTTGGGATGTTTGGATTTACTTTATGTTATGGATGTTTAGTCTAACTTTACATGTTGAGTTATGATTTCTGGTTAAGAATGATATGCTATGTTTCTTTTAGTTAGAACTAGATACCCAGACATGCTTGAATTAATTTTTTAGAAAGGTTTATTAGAAAGGTTTTCAATCGCATATGAATACATCACTATCATGTATGAATGTTTAATTTCCGCTGCAATGTTTGTGATTCATATGTATAATTGTATGAATGAAAAAGAAAATGTAGCGTTTGTCGCCCCACCTAAGGGCGGGCGTTACAC
>NW_027435190.1:0-1652 GCF_044706935.1 Curcuma longa
CATTTTACCTCAAAACTCACCAAACATACCATCTTTTGTTTTTCCTTTGAAACCAAGCCCAATTTCTTCACATTTAAGTTTTACAAGAGCTAAGAAATAGCAACCAATCATTAGAAACCAAAATTCACTTCACATGAAACCACAATTTCAATGTATCAATGGCACATTCAATTCCAAAAATAATTCAAAATCAAAATGAAACTTTCCTTTTTCTCTCTATTTTCTTACTGTTTTTCATCCATTCTTTTCCCACACTGTAGATTGATTAGTAATGCTCATCAACATGTAATTTTCCCTGCAATTCGAGCTCAAATCAGTAGTTGGAAAAATTCCAACTCAGCATGAAAATTCAAAACAGAATTCTATTTTTCTATTTTTTTTGGAATTTTTCTTCCTTTTCACTGTTTCTTTTTCTTGCTGCCATCAACAAATGTGATTATATTCCCAACTTGTTGTCCAATAAGTGCTTGAATTGAATCAAATTTCATAAAAATTTATCACTTATCAGAGCTTTTGGACTGCATTTTGAATCTGAGTTTGTGCCCATGATTATCACACATCAATCCTACTTCTTTCAATTGAATTCAAATGATTTGTTGAATCAATCCAAGCAACAACTTCAAACTGTTTTTTTTCCAAATTGTTTTCTTTTCAAATGATTTTTAAGATCCAGCTATTGCCACTTTCCCTTGTTTCCATTTGCTCAACAATTCTGATTAAAGTCTGAATTTGTTGTCTAGGGAATAATTGAATAGAATTAAGCTTCATTGGAACTCATTAGCTTGCTAAAACTTTTGATACATTAGCTTAAGCTTGAGACAACCTCCTATTTCCTGAATTCTCCAACTTCACCATTCTGTTTCTCTTTTCTTTTTCCTGCATCTCAATTTGCTGGCAAGAAAATCATTCAATAGATTTTACCTCTGCTTGAATCTGAAAACCATTCCACTCCTTTGACATCAACTCTACACTTGACACCAATTGTTGCACTTGGCAGTTTACCACAGAATCTGTTTTCAGTTTTTAATTCTCTGCCTTCACTCAGCAATTGAGTTACTTTCAGTACCTTACAGCTTAGTATTAGCTCATGAACTCCATAGTCTTTCAAATTCCAGCTTCCCAGCAACATAGATCATCAATTAACATTAAAACAGATCCACACAAACTCGAAAAATCCAGAAGTAGCACAATGCTTACTTGTTGTTGCCTTTGTTCTGATTACACCTTTCTCAAAAAATTTTCTAGCTTCATAATTCATCACAAAAACATTGTATTATCGCATAATGATGAAGATATCAAGTGCTCTGCTTGGAATTCTTAATAACACATTGTTGCAAATCACACTTGGCACACAACAATCCCAATTGACACACTTCTTCACACTTCTCAACTTAGATTTTTTTCTTTCTCCATAGCTCAAATAGAATCTTCACTGATCTCAGCTCGAAATAATCCAATTCTCAGTCCAAACAGTAGGTCAATCACAAAAATTGAAACATCCAAAATCTTATAGCATTAATTTCATGAAACTAGCTCCAATTGAGCTCCAATTTTAAAAATTTTTATGATAAAGAACACCTCCTCCTTCACACTTAAATCTTTGACCGTCTCGGGCAAAGGAACATTAACAACATTCAAAAATACCCATGTCT
>NW_027435191.1:0-1417 GCF_044706935.1 Curcuma longa
AGCCTGCCACATCACACGACACATGGCGCTCATGGCACATAGAGATGAATCAGATACCTCAAGCAATGAAGCGTCATCAAGTGAAGACGAATCCTCCTCTAGCGAGGATGAGGTATTGGATAGTCGTCAACAGAAATTACTTTTTCACACTATTAACTATCTCAAGCATTCTTTAGATAAATCAAAGTCTAGAGTCAAGGCCCTAAAGGAAGAACTTAGGAATGCTAGAACCATTGCATGTGACCATAGTGACTTTGATGAAATAAATGAGGAAAATACAAAATTAAAGGAAGAAAATGCAAAATTGAAGACATGCTTAGAAAAGTTCACATTAGGGTCACAGAAACTTGACTTAATATTAAACAGTCAAAGAGCAGTTTACAACAAAGCTGGTTTAGGTTATAGACCTAAGGAAGTGTCCTATATTTCCCTTTACATAGAATCCAAATCAAACCTCGCCGATATATTCACTAAACCTTTACCCGAAAATGAATTCACAAATATAAGAAGGGGTTTAGGAATATGTTTTGTAGAATGATTGATTTAGCAATGCATGAGCCATTACATTAACAATAACATCTCACAAGACAATTAGGATGACTTTGATTGTGCTTGAGCTTGCTTGATCATTATGTGAGATGCTAGGATGATACTCATGCTCTACTTGTGCTTATGGCACATTGTTATAGCATGAAAAGTATCAAAATATCAATAATAGACCAATTATGAGGATAACAAATATTCAACTCATGGATATCTTGCGCATTAGTCATAATTGGATATTTAAAATGTTTGGAAATCAAATAACAAATGCAATCACAATGCTAGACAGTTACAAACATATAGGAATCACAACCAAGGATCATATTGATATTTAACAATGCACACTTAAGCACATTCTTGAAGTTTGTGTCAATCCGTGAAACTAAGATGAATTTTCATGAGATGGTGAAGACAGATTATTTATTAAAGTCAAGAGAATATCTCATACAGCAATTTTCCCAAAGAGGAGAACTGCGGGGGCAGCGGGCTATGATATTTTCACCAATGAAGAGGTACATATTTTAGCCTATCAACAAAGTCTCATTAAGACTGGATTAAGTCTGGAATTCTCTGACGGATATTATGCAAGGATCGCTGCTCGATCTGGAGCAGCTCTGCGGCACAATTTTCTAATCAATGCGGGAGTCATTGATTCTGATTTCCGGGGGGAGGTATGTATACTTGTTTATAACTGTACAAACACAACCCTCTCTTTAGGGCATGGAAGTTGTATTGCGCAGTTAGTATTTGAAAAAATCATGACTCCACAAATAGAAGAAGTTGAGGAACTCAGTGAGACAGTAAGATCTGCTGGAGGTTTTGGTTCAACAAACAGAGATCAACCCTCAACCAGTTATTATCCTTTGAGTAGCCA
>NW_027435192.1:0-2740 GCF_044706935.1 Curcuma longa
GGCCTTATCGGTGGTGAATAATCCACCAAGAAATCATCTTTTCCACTGGGCCACCCTAAGGTGTCCCATATGGGTTGAGGATTCTGAAGACTTCCAGTGTCTTTGCATGTTTTTGCCTTTTTTCGCTCCTTCTTCCGATCACATTGGGCTGAAAGCATCCCAATAAATTCTTCCTCTCCCTCGTTCCTGATTTCTTCAATGTCCAGATTACTCATTCTTCTTGGTTGAGTTTGTCTAGCAGACTGGTATCCCTGGAAAGAAAGAACAACCGAACCATCCATTAGTGTAGTAGTTCTCACCTCTTGAGGGATTCGGACTTGATTAACTGCTGGTGGTTGCAGAGTCCACCTCATTCCTTGCAATTCTGCTGTAGTTCTTGGTGCGGCTGATACTGCATGAATTCCTGCACTTGCCAAATAATCTGCCACATTCTGCACATTATATCTAAAACCAGCATGACTTGTGTTAGTCAATCTGCCTATTAATCCTCTAGTGATTAACAGATTTGATTCAGCAGTGTTCCATCCCTCATATCCATGGGTTTGAATGGCTAATTCAATATGATGATAAAAATCCTCAAGACTAATCAGCATATTTGGTGCAATATACACCAATTGTGTACCTTCAGATAGGTCTATTTCCATGGTGCCAATGATGGATCTGTCATCTGTCCATCGTGTGTCTCTTAGCACCACCAAGGCGTTAACACCTGCATTCCTGCGATGCAAAGCATGGACTCTTATCATTACTAATCCCAGATGGACTAGTTGCATACCTTCCCTCCGTAGAGTTGTATAACTTTCTTGGTTTATTAGAGGAAGATTCTGTTGTCCTCCTGTAACCAAAATCCTTGTTTCAGAATAATGCTGATAAACTCTATGCCTTGGTTCCGACCAACGGGAAGAATATAAAGTTTCTGCAGGGACCAATGAAGCTCTTCTTCTCTGGGACAGTTCTAACTCTGCTTCTGGGTTTAGCTGGCTTTCCAATGTTCTTGCTTCATTCCTTCCGCCATGAAGTCTCCTCTGGGCTTCATATCTTAATCTTGCCATTCTTCGATAGCTTCGTATCTGATCTTCTTGTGAAGAAGTGACTGAGTTCCATAGTTCTTGTCCCCCGCCATGCTGTACCAAGGCTTCATATTCTGGGGCATAGGCCATACGCCATTGTATCCACATTTTCTTTTCATTTTCTCCTAAAAGATTTTCAATGAATTGAACTTTCTGTGTATTATCAACCCATACCTTTTGATTCACCAGATTGTTGGTAATGGATTCCCATCGAGAAATTACCTCTGAATATTGGCCAATATCTTCAGGTAGATATGAGGATAGCACCTTCATTTGTTTGAGCAGAGGGTAAAGTCCATGGTTGACGACTATACCCTTTTGCCTTGAACCTTCCATTAAAAATTGCAGGAGGTTCTCTATCTTCTGGCCTTCTGTTCTGCGCAGGAGGATAGTTAACTTGACCCATTAGAGGTTCTTGTGGAGGATTGTACCTTGATACAGCACTAGTACTTGAAAAGGCCTGCTCCACTTGTTTTATCATATCCTGTAAAATAGGATATTCCATCCTTTCCATCTGTTCTATGCTTACATGGGCCGCTTCCTCTTTATCACTTTGTATTGCCTCCTCCTCCTGACTTTGCCCTATATAAGACAGCCAATCATTAGGTTCCTCACCTTCTGTTGAACTTGAGTTCAAATTTTCCTGATGCCATTTGCTCATTCTCTGAAGGAGAAACAGGACCAAGTTATGTGAATGTGGTGCTAGATGAAACCCCATGGACTCATGAAGCAGTCTTTATGATGGGAGCAGAAGACTGTGGTTGGAGAAGTCAGGTTTTTGTAGGTGACTTTATGAAAAATTGCCCTCATGAATGGGAAGAAAATCAAGTCATCGCTGATAGCAGATATGTATGCTGTACTTTTTGCAAACTAATTACTACTGACAGTATGCGGCTACATTGCAGATTATGCAGGATGACAGTATGTCCAGCATGCGGTCCATTCTATTTAAACAAAAATTTGACACTCAAGAAAAATGAGGTGATTCCACCTTATGAAAAAGAGGACCAAGTAATCCAAGGACTACTGGATTATACGCAATATTTGCGGAGTCTTGTGGAAAAAAGGGCAACAGAGAATCAAGTTAGAAATGGTGAAGACAGATTATTTATTAAAGTCAAGAGAATATCTCATACAGCAATTTTCCCAAAGAGGAGAACTGCGGGGGCAGCGGGCTATGATATTTTCACCAATGAAGAGGTACATATTTTAGCCTATCAACAAAGTCTCATTAAGACTGGATTAAGTCTGGAATTCTCTGACGGATATTATGCAAGGATCGCTGCTCGATCTGGAGCAGCTCTGCGGCACAATTTTCTAATCAATGCGGGAGTCATTGATTCTGATTTCCGGGGGGAGGTATGTATACTTGTTTATAACTGTACAAACACAACCCTCTCTTTAGGGCATGGAAGTTGTATTGCGCAGTTAGTATTTGAAAAAATCATGACTCCACAAATAGAAGAAGTTGAGGAACTCAGTGAGACAGTAAGATCTGCTGGAGGTTTTGGTTCAACAAACAGAGATCAACCCTCAACCAGTTATTATCCTTTGAGTAGCCAGGAATTTATTTTTTCGGCAACAGGCAAAACTTTCCTGAACAAGTTATATAATTTAGTTGTTATTATGAAAATTCCTGGAGTTGCAGATACACCAGTACGGGCAATACT
>NW_027435193.1:0-1859 GCF_044706935.1 Curcuma longa
AAACTTATCTGAAATGGTTATGTAAATAACTACAGAGAAGCCCCTGCCTCCGGTCGTGTCTCCCACCAGAGAAGCCCCTGCCTCCGGCCGTGTCCCATAGACACGGGCGTGCTCCTCCACAGAGTCATGCCAAGACATGGCCGTGTCCCTCAGACACAGCCGTGTTTTCCAACAGAGGAGCACCTGCCCTTGGTCGTGCCTCACAGCACGGGCGTGTCTCCCAGCCGAGTAAAGATTTTCTTTGGCCGTGCCTCACAGGCACGGCCGTGCCTCAGGACAGAAACTCTACTACACTGGGTCGTGCCTCCAGGCACGGCCGTGCCTCCACGCAGCTGGGTGACCACTTCAGGCCGTGTCTCCTAAACACGGCCGTGTGACGGGGGCGTGCCTGGCTGATTTTTAGGGTGTTTTGTGGGGGCCTATAAATAGACCCCCTCAAGGGCCCTAAAAGGGGGGAGATCTTAGAGAGCCACCGGAGCGTGCTAGAGCCACCGACGCCTCATTCCGGAGCCAGATTCGACGATCCATCCATCCGTCCGGATACTCCATCACATCTACATCTCACCTTCGAGGAGACTGCAGTCGGAGAAGAAGGAGACCTTGATAAGTTCTTTTGCTTGGTTTCCTCTAGATTCTTGTATTATGATGCATTATTTACTTTCTTCTTTGTGTTGTAATCTCTCCGATATGGAGTAGTCCTCCAGATTCTAGGATTAGGAAGAATCGGGGTTATTGGATGATTGTAAACTTGAGATTTGTTAATCTACCATGTTTTATGATATTATTGTGCAATTGCTTTGTGGATTTATGCTTTATGCTTATTTGATGATATGCTTGTGAATAGTATGAATCCATGAGGGTAGAGATTATTTAGAATTTGAGGAATTCTTAGGATCGTATACCCGGGACGCCTCGTGACAGGAGGAAAGCCTTAACCGGACTTTCTGAGGGATTGTTCAAGCTATGGATAATGTTTATGAGGGATAACTAACGGTTGTCTAGTGTTGGGGAGAGGTCTCTAAAAGGGATACCCTGTGACAGGGGGTAGGAATCTAGTAGTATTCTGGGGCGCCTGAGTGACACAGGAAAGCCTTGAACCAGGCTATCTAGAATCATCTCAAACCAACCTAAGTAACATTAGAACACCATTGATTTATTCTGAGGAAGCCTGACGAGGTCTAATTGGATAATTTGGTTAGAATCCCTATAATTGTGTAATGATTGAGGAATGATAGAGGATCCAGGTCAATCAATCAATACCTCGAGGAATCCGAAGTCCTAGAGTCGCTTCCCATTCATTGTCACAGTCGAATTCTATCTTCGAATTAAGGTTTAGGAACTCTAGAACACTCCATCTCCCCCACACCAAACCAATTCCAACAAACTCTCCACTCTTATTGTGCTAGGATAGTAATTAATTCCACGGTCCCTGTGGATTCGATATCTTTTATTACTTGGCGACATTCCGTATACTTGCAGAACACGCATCAAGTTTTTGGCGCCGTTGCCGGGGATCGTGCGTAATTTTTTACTAAACTTGCACATTAAGTTTTTCTTTTATTTTCTTTTATACACATAGCTTCCATTCATTCTTTTTATTCTTTTTCATATACATTCATTGGTACTATTCTTTGCAACATTCATTTTCTGACATTTTAATCAATTACTTTATTGTGTGCATGCCTGAGTCGACTCAGATGCCCATCTGGGTCGACTTCAGCTTGCGTGGCAGATCAAATTTTATCCCGTTCGCCGATTTCCTCTCTAACCAACCCAGACTTCTGCTGCGACTCGGTCACCTAGACCAGCCCAGACTTCTGCTGTGACTCGGTCACCTAGACCAGCCCAGACTTCACCTG
>NW_027435194.1:0-4868 GCF_044706935.1 Curcuma longa
TTTTCTTACTGCTACTTATAAAACAAAAAACAAAAACATAATAACTTGTTTTCCACTGTTGTGCTTGAAGCCCAGTGTGTCACCGTTGCTTTTGTTTTTGTTTTATTTTTTTTAATTTTGATTAAACTAATTAATAAAAAAAACTCGAACAGAGAACGTAATCTCTGTTCCTCGCCCTTTCCGTGCCCTAACCGGAGTGCACCGAGCGCTGCCACGCCAGCCCTGCCGGCGCTTGCCCTGCCGGCAGCCTATGCCAGCCTCGCCGACGCCCAGTCTCACTGGCGACGCCAGCATTGCTGGCTGCTCAGCCTGTTCCTTTTCCGTGCCGAAGATGAAGCCTCCCTCAACCATCTCGAAGACGGTGCCAGGGCCTAGCTTGTCGTCGACGCCAGCCAACCTATCCTTGCCAGCCTTGCCGGTATTACGGGAACCACTCCGACATGCTTCACCGGCCGAGGGCAGCACTGTTCCTGTGAGAATAGCGTTGTTCTCGCACCGAACAGAGAGTCCTTTTCTCTGTTCTCGGAGAATATCGGAAATAACAGGTAACTATTCTAATACAAAGCTCTGATACCAATGTAGATTACCTTTTGTTGCGTGCCTCGACTCCGGCTCCAGCGGCGGCTCCGGCAGCAGAGATTGCTTCTGTCGGAGGAACGATCATAGATGGAAAATCCCTCAGTTTCCACAAACCAAATCCTCTCTGTTTGGTGTTCTCCCTCTTTCTCTTCTCTCCGGCACAGACACAGCAGACTCCCTGAACTTGGACGCACAAACTTATCTTCTCTACACAAGGCTCCTTCCCCTTTTATAGGGAGCAATCAGCCCCACGGAGTGTAGAACGTGCACTCCGTGGGTAGCGAGCCGTGCACACCGTGGGCAGCTATCTGCTCATCGTGATGGGCAATTCCGAGCAGTTCCAAAACTGCCTACAATAGTAAAGCTATAGAGTCGAAGTAAACATTAATTGATTCAAGTAATCTTTGCCTAGGAGAACAATTGCATATATTTTAATCTCTTGAGCTCTCTCTTATTATGTCTATAGCTTTAGTTTTCCAAGCTTTCACTTGTTCTCATTCTTGTAAGAAGACTTGTTGCAAGGATCCAAAAGGAGAAAGTTAGTGGGTATTTAGTAGTGAATTATAGAAGAGTCATAAGCCACAGAGTAAGAATAAGTGGTTCAATACAACAAATTGGTTTCTTAGCATTGACTTGTATTTTTTATATTTTCGCTACATTTAACATTGTTCAATTGACCTTGCTAAAGCATTAGCAAAAATAAGAATCGTAATTTATAGGTCAAGTATTATTCACCTCCTTTGGCTCCTCTTGATACCTAACAAGTGTTATCAGATTGAGATCGCTATTGAAAGACTAATCTCCAATTAAGCAATGGCCAAATCACATATTGTTCCACCAAAGTTATAGCTGCTTAGAGAATTTTAAAAATATGCTAAGGGCTTTTGTGAAATATTAGAGTATATAGTGAAAGATTAAGATAATTACAATAACAATATATAGAGGAAGCAATTAAACTTTAACGATAAGTTTAAAATGCAGCAAAAATAAATAAAACATAATAAAAATAAGAAAAATGACTCAAGTGATTTAACGTGGTAAGTTCCTACTCAACGATCTATCGATTCGTTAGGTGAATTACTCCCAAATATATCATTATTTTTCTCATTTTTAGAAACGTGAAGAAATCTTTACAAATTAGCAAAATGATAGATAGATAGATAAATAAAGTAAAAATTCCAAAACAACAACTCAAAAGAATAATAAACAAACAAAGATATCAAGTTGTTTGATGCTACTGCGACACTTGAACGAAAAGCTTGAGCACAAGAAGCTCGAGAATTTAAGTGATTTGAGATGTCCATGTCGAACCCTTTTTATAATCCTTTTATCAGTCGACTAGACCTCTCCATTTGGTCACCCAAATAATAGTTTATCCATGCTTAATTTTTGTTATTTATCTTTTTTCGATCGCTTGAACCTTCTTTTCTAGTCGATCAGAGATGCTCCACATCAGCTTTTCCATCCAAATACACTATGCTTATTGTTGGATTGAAAGTATGTTGGAGGAGGAGGAGAGGGTAAATAGTGCCAAAAATAAATTTCGTTACGTACTATTGGTTGACTCTTTAAGTTAACACAAGGGAACAAAAATAAATAGTAAAATTGAACACCACAAAAGTATACACATCACAGGCATAAGATACAAAATTTTATGTGGTTCACAACCCCTAGACTACTATTCCACAGTCCTGCAAAGCTCATTAAAAGTTTTACTATTTTTCTTCTTTTTGGTCTTAATTAAGATAGGAGAAACCTCTTATATAATAGTTATTTTACAATCTTGATATAAGATAAAAAAAATTTAGTGTGAAAATTTATAAAAATAATAATAAAATACTTTACAGAGCTTTCAAGAACATAATCTGAATTCTCTAATTTGTGAAGCATGGCTCTTTCTTTCTAATCGTAGACCGGAAGGAGAGCAAAGACCATTGTTATGAGTGTTATGATCCGGTCCGCAAAGACCAATCTCAGGTCGGGACACGTTAGACAGAAGGTTGACTTGAACCGTCAAGGTTGACTGGATCAAGAGCCACCCACTCTGACTGACTAAACTCACTGGGTCCCAACTCGGCTCATGCAACCATGAACCCGAACAAGGGACCAAGAGTCTGCCAACTTGTCAAGAGATCATCGAGACCTTCGACCAAGCACTCAGACCAATCAAGCTCTTGGACTCTCAATTAAGCACTCGGATTCTCAATTGAGTACTCGGACTCTCACTCGGCCATACCCGATCCCTGCTCGACTCCACTCCAGGCCAACTTCTCTACCAAGGTCTTACCCACCAACAGACCGACTCCCCTTCCTATCTTTATCAGTTCGTCAAATCACCGTCAAGAAGTTGAATAATTATGTGACATGATGACAGTATGGTGTTGATGTGACTTCAATGATGAGACATTTTACATGCGATAAGACATTTTCCACACTTTGATGGGACACTTTTCAGATCCTGATAGGACCTATCTTTGACAAAATCCGTCACAAAATTCCTTAATTAGCGATAAGACAAGTCTTCCTCATATTCACCCGATATACTCCTTAATTAGCGACAAGACAAGTCTTCCTCATCATTCTCTCATCCTCGCTTATATAACCCCAGGTTTTTGAGGCAGCAGGTACGCTTACGCATGAACACAACCTCTTCATCATACTATATTTTTCTTCTCCTTCTTCGGTGATTGACTTGAGCGTCGGAGTGGTCGAGCCAGGGCACCCCTGACCTTCCCTCTCATTGTGTTTGTGCTTGCAGGATCGTGGTGGCTCGTCGTCTCCTTTCTCCTCTTGAAGTCAACTTCGATACTGCGTGGCTGGTGACATGTCCTAGAGGCGATCTCAACAGGAACAACCATCAATCAAGATCCTTCCAACAAGATGATTGTTCATTGAGAGCAACAAGCTTTTGCATAAAAGATGGCCAAAATAAACACTTTAAAATCATGGTTTTCAAACCCCATGCCTATCAAAATTAGTGCCCCTCAAAACCCGTGTTTAGGTGAATGCACCATCTTTTTTTTTTATAAACTTTGCCATCAACCAACTGTTCATGCTTCATCAATTGACTTATCACACTACAAAAAAATAGATTTTTAGGGATGAATTTTTACGATGAATTATTTTCGTCGTAAAATTGCAACAGATTTTGTGACGAAATTATATTTCGTCGTAGATTTGCGATGAAATTAGCGACAAATAATAATTTGTTGCACATTTAGCAACATATTAATTTTGTTGTAAAAAAGAAATTCGTTGTAAAATTCGTCGTAAAATGGCGACGAAAATTCTGTTCATCGCCAATTTATAATGAAAAATTTATTCGTCGCTAAATGGTCATCAAATCGCCATATGAACTTCGCAACGAACGCGCTGTTCATCGCCAATTCAATGACGAAAAATTTTCGTTACCAAATTTCCATTAAACCCTAAATTTGAAATAACACGTATCCCTTCTCTCGCATTTTCTTCTCGTTGTTGCCCCTTCTTCTCGCTTGCGCCTCCTTCCTCCTCTCGCCTGCGCCTCCTTCTCGTTGTTGCCAGCCGGATCTTTCCTCCTCGCTTGTGGTAAGCTTTCCTTTCATCCTTCCTCCTTCCTCCTTGTGTGTTTGTTTTCACCGTCGGACTGCTACAGGGGCCAGTCGCGGTCGCCGTCGACCGCTGAGCTGTGGGTCGCGGCCGTTGGTCGCGCGACCGGTGCTGGCCGCGCGACCGGTGCTGGCCACTGCTGGCCTGCACTGGTCGGCGCTGGTCGCTGCTGGTTGCGTGACTGCTAGCCGCTGGCCACGCGACTGTTGATGGTCGTCGTTGGCCACCGAGGGCCACCGGTGGCCGGTGCTGGTTGGCGCTGGCTGCCGCTAGTGGGGGCTGGCCGGCGCTAGCGGCGCTGGCGGCGCTGGCTAGTGGTCGCTGGATGGTGGCGCAATTACTCACCTCTGGTTCGATTGTGATAGGATTAAGTGTTGTACAAATCGTAAAATATTGTGAGTTATTGTTGAAATGGTATGAACATATATGTATGGAAAATGGAAATTGTTTAGTTGATGTGGGATGTGTAATAAACTTTCTCACCTAATGTTGATGTTGTGTTTGTATGGTAATGTGGTGTTGGTGTAGTGTTAAACTCGAATTAAACATGCTTAAGTTGTGTTGTATAGATATTGCATAAATTGTGTAATGTTGTAAGGCTGTGCATATTATATGAATAACATTTTGTATGTTGTATGACTTGGAATTAAATTTGTAGGTTGTATGTTTTGTATCTATTGTTATATGTTGTAAGTATGTTA
>NW_027435195.1:0-5360 GCF_044706935.1 Curcuma longa
GCATTACATATTGACCCCTCGACTCTTGCTTTGTTACGAATATTATTCTTTAATTTTTTTAAAAATTGTTCAAATAGATACATCTATCTATACTGCACAAGACCAGCTAGTTCTCGTAAGGTAGGTAAATGGATAGATATTTCATTGAATCAAAAAAACTTGGTAGAAATATGCGCTCAAGCTTACATAGTATAACAACAATATCAGTTTCTAGCTTAAGCATATCAACCATCATAATACACCTGACAGACAAATTCTCTAAAAAATAGACTCAGTTTTGTAAGTGTTTATCAAACATTATTAGGTAGCATGTCATGAAAAGCTATTGAAATAACTCGTTGCATGAACACGTGATAGTTACGACTCTTCATTCTAAATTTTTAAAACTTATTTATATTCATGCATCGGGCCATATTAGAAGCATATCCATTAGGAAATTTTATTTGTTTCAATCAACTACATAATGCTTGTTACCTTCTCTGTCTAATGTATAATAAGCCTTTGAAAATTGATTTGTTACTTCATTCTGATGTAACTCAGGTTTGTTAACCAATTCTTTTAATTCCTCTCGTGATTTTACAGTGTCTTTAGTTCTTCTAGGAATATTCATCACTATATTAAAGATATTATCGAAATTTTTTTTCTCGACATGCATCACATCTAAATTATGTCAAATCAATAAATACTTCCAATAGGATAGCTTTCAGAAAATACTTCTTTTCTTCCAACCATATTTGCATATCCTAATAATATATTTATTTATCTCATTAAAATTAGGATCATATACTGGTAGGAATCCACAATTGTCTATTTGGTTAATGATTTTTGCACCTGACTTCATTGTTGGCGGTAGTTTTTTTGACTATAACATTCTTTAGAAAATTTCTATTATTTCTCCTGAAAGGGTGTTCAACTGGTAAAAATTTAAGATAATTATCAAATTAAGATGCCTTCCCACTGCATGATAATGAAAATACATCAGACTCTGTCATGCAATGTAGACATGCTAACTTATCAGTTGCGCTTCATCTCGACAATATTGAGTATGCTGGAAAATCACTAATTGTCTATAATAAGGCAACTTGTAAGGTAAAATTGGTTTTACTTGCAACATCATAAGTCTCTGATCCTACATTCCATAATTCATTCAACTCGACAATCAAAGATCGCAAAAAATATCTATCTTCTATTTCGAATTTGTTGGACCTAGAATAAACATAGTCAGAAACATAAATTCATCTTTCATGCATACTCATGTCAGTAAATTATAGGGTGTTAATATAATTGGCCAAGATGAATATTGTTGTCTTGACTGATCAATGGTTGAAATCCGTCTGCAGAAAGTTCTAATCTCACATTACGTGGTTTCATTGCAAAGGTGAAAAATATTGAATCAAGATGTTTCCACGCAGGAGAGTCACAAGGATGATATATTATACCTCCTTCATGTACATGCTCATGATGCCACCTCTTGTGGCTAGCTGTCGCGACATATGCATACAAGCATTGAAGTCTAACAGTTAATAGAAAGTATGACATAACCTTCCATGCAATATTTTTCTTTTTCTTCCCTGCTATGTGACTACAATGCTTATAATGAGGGTGAGCACAGATTCTACATTTAATCAGTTCACTATCTTCATTCCAATATATTATACAGTTGTTTATACAATAATCAATCTTCTCTACGAGCAAACCTAAACCCCTCACAAATTGCTTTGTACTGTAGAAACTATCAGTCATTTGACGATTAACAAGAAGCAACTCTGACATCAATTGATAAATTTCAATGTAACATCATTATGATAAATGATAATTTACCTTGATGTTCAATAACCTTGCAGTAGATGATAGTTAGAAATAACCAGATAAAATGTGTCACGTCCTGAGAGATGGTTGTTCGAAAAATTTTGGCAGCATCTCTCTTGTAACAATAACAATTTTCCTGAATACAAATATACAAGACTGACATGGCCGCTCAACAATATAATAAGGCTTACACGGCCATAACACATACACTACAGATGCATAACAAATACTAAACGCTAAGAATAAGGCCCACACAGCCACAAACCAGAACTCTAACACATGTACACAAAAACCAAAACGTGTAAACGACAAATTTGAAAAGATAGCAAAAGCTTCGCAGCAAAACATAACCAGATCCATAAAAACAACAAGCACATAAATCCAATCTCAGATGCATACTATACACTACAAGTCCACGAATAAAATCCATACATCGAATACAACTAGAAATAATACCAACCAAACCATATAAAGTTTCCTGCTGTGAAATGGAAGTAGACTAGTATATCTCTAAGCTCCAAGTAAAATCTCCCTATCTACTACCTGGGGAGGAAACAAGGAAAATCCCAGAGTCTGGGTAGTAAGTATACAATACTTAGTGGATACAGAATGAAAATGCACAGCATAATAAAGTATCAAAGGAATATAAGCATGAATATCAAAGGTACAGTCTCAACAAATGATATATAATGAAAAAGGAAAGGTAAATACTAGTCAACAGGTAATAGGAATCATGGGAATAGAACATGATATATCAACTGAGATAATAAAAGGTATACAGTCTCTACAAGTGATACCTAAGGAATAGATCAATACTATGTAACAGATAATAGGAATCATGCAAATACAATCAATGTATGTAATGTCAAACAATGCAACAATCATATATATCATACAAGTGCAACAATTCACAAACAGATGATGCAGTAAATAAACTATCAGCAAATGCAGCAAAATAACCTACCAACAAATGCATACACATATGCAACACACATCAAATGCAACATATGCATGGTCATTGTCTGCACTCGTCATCCCCAGACACCCACACAATGAACTAGGACGCACGATAGGACAACTGCACACCCTCCAACAACAAACCACACATGAGTGGGGAGAAGGAAAATATCACAGGGGAGCTATCTCCGGCCTGGTCACTATCTGCACTCAACATCCCTAGACACCCACACAATGAACTAGGGCATACAATAGGAATCAACCACTCCAACAACAAACTAACTACACATGAGGAGGAGGGGCAGTCTTCAAGAGGGCCAGTCCTGGTAGCACCCACATAGGCAGTGCTATAATGATTGCACCCACACAGTTCTACAATGATCGCACCCACACAGTGCTACAATGATCGCACCCACACAGGCAGTGCATCGCACCCACACAAGCAGTGCGATAATACTCTCACTATACAACTATCGACAATGGTCTTAGTGAGAGTCAACAACAACAACATGCTATAATTTTATGATGCTCAACTCAACAATTAATAACTACAACTACTCAACATAATCAACATGAATCAGGATGAGTCCTCACTGGTCAATGATACAAACTCGAGATTATACAGTCAATGAATAGATCAATCAAAGGTCAACTGACAAGTATCACCCACACAGGCAGTGCGTCGCACCCACACAGGTAGTGCGATAATGCTCTCACTTTAGAACTATCAACAATGGTCTTAGTGAGAGCCAACAACAATAACATGCTATGATGTTATGATGCTCAGCTCAACAATTAATAACTACAACTACTCAACATAATCACCATGAATCAGAATGAGTCTCACTGACCAATGATACAAACTCGAGACTGTACGGTCAATGAATAGATCAATCAAAGGTCAACTGGCAAGTATCACACAACGAGTAACACAAAGTATCAACTAGGTAAATAAGACGAGTAGCAACAGGGTAAGTAAATAATGATATATCATGCACTAGAAATAATAGATCAACAATATAGGCCAACAGCAAGAATCCACAACAATGTATCATAGATCAACAATAAGATTAAGGTATCAATTATAAGTATCAAGAACTAGGTATCAAGTATCAGACATTCAATAGAACTAAAGTCAAAGTATTATATTAAGTTTCAAGTCTAAGTATCAACAACTAATAATAATAAATGTGCACTATAAAGGAATATTGTACTTACCAAGTATAGGGTACCCACCTGGTGTATCGCAAGTCGAATACTAGAACCCCAAATATGAAACTCCGTATATAGTAGGATTAACAAATCAACGCCCTGCCATTTAAACAAACAACGCTCACTAATTACACTTTTATATTTAATATAATAATTTAATTCTATCAACAACTATAATACATTAATCTAACCAAATCCAGTCAACCCGTTCCACACTTATCCTTAACTGAATTTAAATGGACAACAATCTCTAATCGATAAAACCAACAACCCTAAACAATCCTACATCATAACCTATAACACAAAATCCTAATAAAACAAATCCACCAGATCCCATATCAAACTAATTTAATTACCCTAACTAACCTAATTAACCTAACTAACCTAACCACAACCTAATCAGATCCACTAATCAACCTATAATCAGATGTAACTCAAACCCTAAAACAAAATCCACATAATCAATCCCTCCAAGAAAACAAGAACAAATCCAACTAAAAGCCAAAAAATCCCAACGACACACAAACTACACTAAACAACCTTCATTACTGAACACAACCTAATTGAATCAAGAACCCTAATCAAACTAAACCCTGGAACAACTCAATTAGCACGACCTAGAGAAGTCATCGTTCTGTACACCTTGTAGAAAAGTTGTAGATCTTGAAGTTATCTATATTTTGGTAGGTCCTACGGCCTGTGGTTCCATTTGAGATGAAAGTTATGCCCGTTTTACTTTAAGTCTATAAACTGTCCAAATGGGAGAACGCTCGGTACTTTCTGTCACACGGCCGTACTTGATAGGCACGGCCTGGAGCAGGCTCACCTTGAGAAAATAGGCATGGCCGTGCCTATTAGGCATAACCAATCACTGACACTTCTCTAAAAATGAGGCACGGCCAATCCCTGTCTCTACTCTGGAAATAAGGCACAGCCATGCCTTGTAGGCATGACCCCAATGTGGTCCTGTTGTGGAAGTGGGCACGGCCGTGCCTGATAGGTATGGCCTCTTGCCTGATAAGCACGACCCCTTGCTGTCTTCACTCTGTTGGAGGGACACGGCCATGTCTGAGCCTGAAAATGTGAGGCATGGCCGTGCCTGGTAGGCACGATCGTATTATGCTCTATTGCTCCTTTTCCTCTATTTTTTCATGTTTGCTGCATAAGAGACTCGTCCGTGACATGAGCACGACCAATGCGAGTCTCTTTTCACCGCTTCTTGTTCCATCATCAAATATGCATCATTTTAGTTTTAAATCACATCTTGTCAATCAAAATATACAAAAAGCAGATCTCCAAGCAAAAGAGTAGAAATAGACAATAATAAATGAATAAGGTGTGATAAAGTAGGGCATATGCTATGAATTACAAATAGACGAGCT
>NW_027435196.1:0-2878 GCF_044706935.1 Curcuma longa
ATAAGACTAGTGAATTAGCTAACCCATTCTTCAAATGTAGGGATGCATCCATGTTTTTCTCCTCTTGGTTGATAGGCAGGGTCTAATAAAATTGGGCAAGTTTAAACCGCATGCCATTGATCACCATAAAATGTACAGTAATTATCGGCATACAATACAACTAATCTTGAATTTTATTTTTGGAGTAACCGATGTGTATAAACATCCATTTAATTCTCAAAAGAAAAATACTTTTAGATTTTCTATAGTTGAATTTTTTTCCATTTTTTTTAAGTCTAGAGTAATTAAATTGCTAGTCACTAAAGCTAAAAGTAATAGTCCCTGACAACGGTGCCAAAAACTTGATGAGAACCCGCAAGTATATGAGTGTCATCAACTAATAAAAAGATTATCGATCCATAGAGACTGTTGTTAGCTATAGTAATGTCACAAGACTAGTTATCTATACTCGGAAGGAAACGCAAAGGTTGAGGATTTGTGATTGTGATATGGCAGAGAAAGAGATTGGCTTGGCGTTTTATGGAATGAGATGGATAAGTCTAGGATTTCAGATTCACATCAATGTTAGGTAACATCCCTAATTCATGTTTGTTCTCTTACTCTCAATAATTACCACCTTGTAGGGATTCTAACCAAGATATCAACTTGACCTCGTCAGGCTACGTTGGCATTTGACTATAAAGTCCTCATGTGGTGGCTCTCTAGTAAAGGTGACGCTAGAAAGTCTGGTTAAAGGTTCACCTTCTGTCACAAGGCACCCCGGTCATACGATCCAATGCCATACCTTCTGTCACCGAGTACCCTATCAAGGACCTTGTCCTAGTGGCCACCAACCATTAGCTATCCCTTATGGGAGTTTACCATCATGTAAGGGTCACTTCGGAAAGTCCGATTAAAGGTTCACCTTCTATCACAAGACACCCCGATCATACAATCCTAAGATCCCCCTATACAGCAATCTACCTCACAAAATTATGCATATGTGCTCACACAAATATTTCATTAAACACATTCAAGGCACACAATACATGAAACAAGTGTAAACATTTCATTGAATAGGGAAAAATAACATGGACTAGTTCTTACATCACCATCATTATATTAATGTTCATCTTACATCCTAAACTCAAGGATCTACTCTATTACAAGAAGATTACAACAAGTATGCAAGAAAAAGCATCATCCACATGAAGGGACAAAATTTATCTTGAAGCATAAGCATCCTTTGTAGATCTTCTTGCTCCAATGTAGGATGGATCGGTAGAGATGAGAAGTATTTAGGGCCTCCCCTAGAGAGGGGAGGCACTGTCCCCAAGCCAAGACCTAGGGTTTGGAGATTGTTCCAAGATAATCCAAGATTGGGTTTGTTTCCCCCTTTTATACTCTCCCAAAATTGCCCAGATTTTTTCTAGTTTATAAAGCTCCGCCTCAATGGGATTTTCACCTAATAAACCCAGTTTTCTTCAATTGGACCCTGAACCAAAGTTGTAGAGCATTAAATTATCTTCAATTTGGTGGGTGGACCGATCCATAACTCTATCTGAGCTGAAAGTTATGTTAGTTTGAAGTTTGGTCTGCAGTTTGGGCAGAGCACCCAGCAAGGCCGTGGTTAGGAGACACGACCGTGCCATTTATCTTGGCCTAGAGAAGTCATTGTTCTATTCACCCTGAAGAAAAGTTGTAGATCTTGAAGTTATCTACATTTTGATAGGTCGTACGGCCTATGGGTCCATTTGAGATGAAAGTTATGCCCATTTTACTTTAAGTCTACAAACAGTCCAGATGGGAGACACGGTACTTTTCGTCACACGACTGTGCCTGATAGGCACAACCTAGAGCAGGCTCACCTCGGGAAAATAGGCACGGCCAATCACTAGCACTTCTTTGAAATGAGGCACGGTCGTGCCTCATAGGCATGGCCAATCCTTATCTTTGCTCTGGAAAAGGCACGGTCGTGCCTTTTAGGCACGATCCCAAGCTGGATCAAGCTGGAAGATGGGCACGACCGTGCCTTGTAGGCACAACCCCAATGTGGTCCTTCTGTGGAGGGGGACACGTGCCTGATAGGCACGACCTCTTGCTGTCTTTACTCTGTTGGAGGGACACGACCGTGTCTCCTGGCACGGTCAGGCCATGTTTGAGCCTGGAAATGTGAGGCACGACCGTGCCTGGTAGGCACGACCGTGTTCTGCTCTGTTGCTTATTTTCCTCCATTTCTTCATGTTTGATGCATAAGAAACTCGCCCATGACATGAGCACAGTCAGTACGAGTTTCTTTTCACAACTTCTTGTTCCACCATTAAATATGCATTATTTTAGTTTTAAATCACATCCTGTCAATCAAAATATATAAAAAGTAGATCTTCAAGCAAAAGAGTAGAAATAGACAATAATAAATGAATAAGGTGTGATAAAGTAGAGCATATGCTATGAATTACAAATAGATGAGCTTTAAACAATGCTAAAAAACCATATATGACCTACGCTCATCAATCTTTCCTAGAGTTTTGATGTTTGACAATACACCTAGGTCTTGTAACGCCCGCCCTTACGTGGGCCTTTGACGGACGCTACATTTTAATTCATTCATACATACATGCTACTACTATCTATCATATACGTAAAACTGGAACTTTGCAACGGAAGGTAAAACATTGTAACAGAACATAGATTCGTATACAATAAATAAAACTTAAGAGCATGGTAAGTCTAGATGATAGTTCCCATCACAAATCCATTATAACACGATAGTTTTAAACAGAACTACAATCAACATCTAGATATAACATATTTGCAGGCCAGCTACTATGTCAAGTCACCATCACACACATCATTCCAGCCTTGTCCTGCTGCCTCCCTTAGCTCAGTACCTGTTAGT
>NW_027435197.1:0-1542 GCF_044706935.1 Curcuma longa
TGATAACAAGTCTCATTTTTATAGTTTATTTTGACTCTAAAACTTGATATTTTGACCCTCTCGTTGTGTAACTATTGAATATTAACACATATTACGAGTAGGAACTTATTTTAGATCATATTGCTTATTCCTACAAATTTTAGGTTGAATCTAATATTTTTCATGTATATTTGTAGGATACTCAAAGAGCTATGAAGTTGGATGAAGTTGGAGAACATTTGGAAGTGTTTAGAAGTCATTTGGGGTGTTTCGGAGGCTCCCAGGGCCATTCTCCACCTCCCCGGCAACGGCGCCAAAAATTGATGCGTGCTCAAATCGTCGTTTAAATGAGCACGTCAATTTAATTAATATCGAATCCCCTAACTAAAATAGTATAGGGCAACTCGAGTCGTCTCCCAACGATTGTAGACGGTGTGTGGTAATTCTAGTGGTTATTACAATTGGGGATTTGAATTTTTTCTCTTTTTGGATTGGATGGGGGGGTTGTTGTCTTAAGTTCTAATTTTAAACAATGAAAAGAACACTAAGTATCAAGAACAAATTGCATTAATGGAGTAAAGAGTGCAACAAATAAATAAGTGCATAAACAAAGAAACAAGCAAGAGAAATCTAAGGACAAACAACATTCAAAACTGTAAGGGGAATTTGAGTAACACTTGATATGCCAAAAATCTAATCTATGCTTAAAAATGGAAGAAAAGTAAAGCTAATGATTCTCCCTAAAGGTCTTCCGCCGAAGATGGATGCGAGGCGAAGCGGACTCCACGAATGATGCGCCGAAGGAAGGAAGGAAGGAATGGTGGTAGGTAGCGGCTAGGGCGAATCCCGAGGAGAGAATCATTAGCTTTACTTTTCTTCCATTTCTGAACTTAGATTAGACTTTTTGGCACACCAAGTGTTTGTTTAAATTCCCCTTACAGTTTTGAATGTTGTTTGTCTTTAGATTTCTCTTACTTGTTTGTTTGTTGATGCACGTATTCTCTATTTTGTTAATGCAAGTTGTTCTTAATACTTAGCTTAGTGTTCTTTCCATTGTTTAGAGTTAGAACTTAAGACAACAACCCCCCCATCCAATCCAAAAAGAGAAAAATCCAAATCCCCAATTACAATAACCACTAGAATTACCACACATCGTCTACAATCGTTGGGAGACGACTCGAGTTGCCCTATACTACTTTAGTTAGGGGATTCGGTATTAATTAAATTGACGTGCTCATTTAGACGATAATCTGAGCTTACGCATCAATTTTTGGCACCGTTGCCGGGGAGGTGGAGAATGGCCCTGGGAGCCTCCGAAACACCCCAAATGACCTCTAAACACTTCCAAATGTTCTCCAACTTCATAGCTTTTTGAGTATCCTACAAATATACATGAAAAATATTAGATTCAATCCAAAATTTGTAGGAATAAGCAATATGATCTAAAATAAGTTCCTACTCGTAATATGTGTTAATATTCAATAGTTACACAATGAGAGGGTCAAAATATCAAGTTTTAGAGTCAAAATAAACTATGAAAATAGTTACACGACGATTTTAGCT
>NW_027435198.1:0-2175 GCF_044706935.1 Curcuma longa
AATATATAGAAAAGATCCTGGGGTTATAAGGATTGGAAAATATCTCATTGGTACGAGGCCTTTTGGGTAATGTCCAAAAATAAAACCATGAGGGCGTGGGCCCAAAGTGGCAAATATCGTACCGTTGTGGAGATATATGTGGATTCCATCGGATCTAACAATGGTATCATAGCGGGTCCATGTGGTGGGAGTTCCTATTAAGGGTCCGTTGGGACCGTTAAGGGGGCGGATCCGTTGGGATCCGTACCAATAAGGAGGTTCGTTGGGACCGTTAAGGAGACAGGTTCGTTGGGATCCGTACCAATAAGGGGTCCGTTGGGGCCATTAAGGAGGGGCTCCCAGTGGTCCTTTGTTTAAGGGGTAGATTGTTGGAATACAATCAAAGTCCCACATTGAAAATATATAGAAAAGATCCTAGGGTTATAAGATGAAAAATATCTCATTGGTACGAGGCCACTTTGGGTAATGTCCAATAACAAAACCATGAAGGCGTGGGTCCAAAGTGGACAATATCGTACCATTGTGGAGATATATATGGATTCCATCGGATCTGACAAGACGCTCTTCATCTGGAGTGAAAAGCTATCTAGTCGAGCTCTGGCCCATTAATTTATTAGTTTGTCCATATTTCACATGCCCATCCTAGTTGATTGAATCTCTGGATTTATTAAATTCATCCAGCAAGGCGCATCGAATTGGCAAAAATACCTTTTAAAAAAAATCCAAATTTTATCTTGGAAGAAATCTTTTCATGACCTTTTACATTTGGGCAAATTTCGAATTTGATAAATCTGGACTAATTTGACAAATCTGAATGGATATGTTGAATTTGAATGGTTGGGATCAATCCAATTTTCTGACAGCTAGTTTGAATATCCCATAAACTTTTCTAAAAATGCAGTTTGTTTTGTTCAGCAACGACAGGACCAACCTGGCGTAGGAAGAGAAAGAAGGGGAAGATGAGAAAATAGGAGGATGCATTGTCAAACTTGTCATTGGGAAATTCTAAATCATTATTGATGTAGAGAAGTGTGAGTAGGAGTCAAGGTTAATGGTTTAGCAGAATTGAACAGGTTCAGTAGGTTTTGGTCAGAATGAGGTTATACCACGGTTGTACTGTTAGGTCTAGTGTTCTTGAAGACAAAATGCATGATTTGGTTAATTGCCAAAGAAACAACTCATTGGTGCAGAGTTGGAGATGAAAGAGACTGATGATCGATAGGGCTTTCATCCTTATGTATGCACAATTTGTTTAATAAATGCTCATTTGAGTCGTTAGATATAAAAATGAATACTGCTAATGGAAAGAAGATAAGAACCCCATCACATGTATACGACCTTAAAAAGGATTAAAAATAGAATTTGTTTGAGAATCCCATCAGATTCCAGGGAACTAGCTGGATGCAACCGGCTTTGCCATTGCTCTCCTGATGGCTTCTGCATACTTTCCAAGAACCTTACCCATCAAAAAAAAAAAAGAATTACAAAGAGCATGAAGGTGGTCCTATTTGATTTAGTTTTATCGAAAGAAACTTGATTGTAAACACACACACAAGATTTTAAAAAAAGCCTAATAAAATGTCAAAACATGTTAGGATTTACATATAAATACAGTACAACACCACTGGGCTACTTCAGTGAACTAAATTAGGATGTAGTGAGATGAACAATAACACCATTAGACTGGAAGAGCATTCCAGGATTTTTTCTTTCAATTTCAGTATTTCACAAAAAACACAACAGGTTAAAAATCAAATAACTTGATATAAGACAAATGATATTCAATCATAATAAAGTTAAATATGTTTCTAGATATATATATTTTATGAATCTCTAATTTCTTTAATCTTAACCATCGATCTATATGAGTTTTGTATAGTTGGTCATTTTGATAATTGTCAGCTTGCTAAGTACAAATCTTTTAGATCAACTAATACTAAAAAAAGTCATCCAATTTCAGAAGATTTATGTTGATCATTGACCAATTTCTACAACTATTCAGCAGATCCAATCTTCTTTTTTTATTCTGGTTAAATCTAGCAAATTTTCTTAGATTTTCAAACATGACAATTACAAAATTGGATCAACATTGGCCAAACCCATTAGGAGTCAGATAATTTGGACGTGGGTCAGCCAATTTCAAAAATGTTGGGTAAAGCACAATTTCAAAAGTGT
>NW_027435199.1:0-7354 GCF_044706935.1 Curcuma longa
TATAATTGAAAAAAAACAATAATCACAATCTATTAACGCCTTTAGTGGGTGTTATTTAGTCTATTGACACCTTTAGTAGATGTTATTTAATCCTACATTTGGTATCAAATTCGAGTGTGCTTCAGATTTGAGTGATGAAGGTTGTATTACATTTGCTACCAAACTACATTTGGTACTAAATAAGGGTTTCAGAATATTTGTCATAATATCCAAAAGCATAGCAGGCTACCTAAAAGGACATTCTATCACTAATCCTTCAATATTCTATTGGTGAAATCATTTCCTTAAGTGTAAATTTTTGATATTTAGACAAAAGTTTAAGTTAAAATATATAATGATTACTCATATGGTGTGTCAATATGCAGGTGTTGATTACAATTGACATAGTTATTGTAAGTACAATATAGGAAATCCTAGGGTCGTATCAAAACCAAGTTCAAAACAAACTATTCCTAAGGAGTGTTCTATATATGGAAAAGCAAAAGGGCTATAGCACAATTCATCACCCTTCTTTGGCAACACAAACTTTTCATATTGGAAATGTATATTATCTTATGAATGATATTGATAATTGAATTATCATAGAAGGTTTCAAAATGCAAGTAGATGAACATGGAGTTCAAATCAAGTCAAAGAATTAGATCATCAAAATGAAGAAGCAGGCACAAGCAAATGCCAAGCCTACCACAACACTTTAATGTGGTTTATCTCTAGAATAATATAATACTTGGCTCATTTAGAAGTGCTAAGAACTATAGGATCAACTCATTAAGCTTTATGAAGGTATTCAAGATTTCCCATTTGAAAAACATGATCTATTAATCAATCAATCAATGAATTTTACAATGAAAGATGGAGAAACCACTATCCAAATGCATGGAATGTTCAAAGAGGTTCTTAATCGCCTCTATGTGATAGGAAACCAAATTAAGAATTAAGATCTTATAAGATATGTTCCAAAATCTTTTCCTTGGACATTGATCATCTCTAGTAAATATATACAAAATATTGCATGATCTATCCATTATGTTAGATGAATTGTTTTTATGAATTTGAATCGCATGGCCAAGCTATCAATCATAGAATTTTACAATGAAAGATGGCGAAACCACTATCCAAATGCATGGAAGGTTCAAAGAGGTTCTTAATTGCCTCCATGTGATAGGAGAGAAGATTAAGACTCAAGATCTAATTAGGTATGTGCCAAAATCTTTTCCTTGGACATTGGTCATTTATAGTAAATATATACAAAATATTACGGAATCTATCCATTATTATGTTAGATGAATTGTTTTTATGAATTTGAATGGTATGAACAAGTTATGCTTATGTCAAAAGAGAAAGATTTAACTTTGGTTGTAGAAAATAAAAAGTCAAATAAGAAAAAACAAAAGGAATTGTCTTCATCGAGTCAAAGAGTGAATCTGAGACTAAAAGAGAAGTGTAAAGAATCTTTCTTCCTTAGATCTTTCTCTTTAGGTACCGATGTACTTCTATCTTGGATTCTAAACATTCTTGAGTTGGTGAGGGATTCTCATGGAGGTTAACTACCTTGATCCACAATTTGTTTGTGCTCTTGTTCTCGCCAATCCAAAAAGACCTCATTAAGAAAAATATAAACCAAAATGTTTATCAACTTGTTATTTGCCTTGAATCATTGTATTTTCTCTTTAATTAGTCCACTTTTTATCTTTAGTTGTTCTCTCCTCCTTATCCTTCATAGCTTTAAATCCTTTTATTATAACAATCAAACTCTAGATATCTATTTAGACACAGTACTCCATCCTTGAATTCCATTATGAGAAGTTTGTCTTTGTCATAGTAGGGTAGTCTGAAGATATTGAATTTAAACCCCATAGCTATCTCCATCAAAGTAGGTGATCTATTGGTTGAGTGAAGATATCAATTATTGGATGGTATTGAGTCTTCTTCTCTATTCTACGATTTAGTCTATGGTGACTCCTACTGTGACTCACACTAATATCAAATGTTGGATCGATGTGATGGTTTGGAGGTGAATAGTTGTAACCTAAAATTAGGAACCTTAGCTAGTTGTCAGTTGCAAAACATAAGCATAATATGCAACACTAAGAATAAGCTCATATAACACAATTTCTTTTTCTAATACAATTTTAAAAAATGGACTACATTTGTACACACGCATGTTATAGACATTTTAGATATGTTTTACACACTTTTATTATGATAAATAGATTAAGTAATAACTTTAGATTTTAGTTATGATTAATTGTTTAAAGAAAATAATTGACTTTAACTAATATCGAGCTCACCAAGCTCACTGCATGCATGCATGCTCCAAGCTAGCGTATATATCACAGTCAAATGTGCTTCAATGCTTTACGTGTTGGCCTCGTGGGATGTTTTAGAAATTTATTACGATCTTTATCATTAATTAGTTACATTGAAACTTTCCAGGCAACAATTATATCATCTTCGTTAATGAAGATTGGCTGGAGAGCATCATTCCCTCCACTGGCGGTAGAGGCCACTTTGGAGTATTTCACCTTTTTTTTAGCTGAATATAAAGCGTGCATATTCTTTTTTTACTTTATGTTTCTCATATTATATATAATTAATATAATTTGGACCACTTCGACTAGATAATTGGCAAATCATTGATTGAAGTAAATTTGTCACCATACATAATATAATTTCAGCACCAGATCCATCATTTCGATCTTCTTCCTCCCTCCCTTCCTTCCTTCCTTCCTTCTCTCTCTGAATTGTTGCATATTATAGCCATGCATGGGAGATTGATGTCGAGGGCTCGAAGAAATGAGCTCATTGCATGGCGTGGTGTGATTTTCATTGCCGTGGCCTTGTCCGGCACTGTCGTCTCTAGAGCTGCTGCCGACGCCGGCGGAGAGGATTTGATTTTTGACGTCTGCAAGTCCACGCTGTACCCGGAGGCGTGCGAGGAGTCGCTGGCGGCGGTATCTGCGAAGGCGAGCCCGAAGAAGGCGTTCCAAGTGTCGGTGGAGTACGCGAAGGGCCGGGCCAGGGCGGCGCTCGGCGTGGCCTACAACCTGACGTCGACGTCGGCGTCGAAGTCAACGTCGAAAGGTCAGCCGAGCGTGGCCGACTGCATCGAGCTGCTGGACGCCACGCTGGAGCAGCTGGACGACGTGCTGGATCCCGGCGCTAGCTTCCATGACGCCAAGACCTGGCTCAGCGCGGCCCTCTCCAACCAGGTGACCTGCGCCGACGGCCTCTCTACCGTCAAGGCAAAGGGCGGCGACGCCCTGAGCGCCCAGGTAGACGCGCTCTCCCGCTACATCAGCAACTCCCTCGCGCTCCAGGAGAAGGTCAAAGAATCGAAACCCGCTTCGATCTCCGGCGGCCGGAAGCTGCTCTCCGATGGATTTGTATCTCCGGGACATCCAAATGCTTCCAGGAAATCCTCCGACGATTTTCCGGCGTGGGTGATGGCTGGAGTAAAGAGGCTCTTGGAGGCTTCTAATCCGGCAGAGGTCGAGGCCGTCGCTGTGGTAGCTAAAGATGGCAGCGGGACGCATGCCACCATCAACGAGGCTCTCAAATTCGTGGCCTCAATGGCTTCCAAAAAGGGTAAAGGCGGCGGCGGAGGCGGAGGTGGAGGTGGAACAAAAGTGATATACGTGAAGGCAGGGACGTACAACGAGTACATCAACATCCCCACCAAACAGAAGAATGTAATGTTGATGGGTGACGGCAAGGGCAAATCCGTCATTGTAGGCAGCAGAAACGCCAACGACGGGTACACGACGTACGGCTCCGCCACCGTCGGTAAGCATCGGCAACCACCTTACTTTCCCATTTAACTCCCGGAGACTCAGAGAATGTCTCTGTTCGTTGGAGTGGCTGAGAAAGATAACGCTTTTGGAAAGGATAGTTATTATATATGTGACAATTGCTTCATTTGGCAGAATTGAATTGAATTGATTGATTTGATGATTCCTGCAGCGGCAATGGGGTCGGGATTCATAGCGAAAGGTATAACGATCATCAACAAGTCGGGGCCGAGCAAGCACCAGGCGGTGGCGCTCCGAGTGGGCGGCGACAAGTCGGTGGTGTACCAGTGCTCGCTCCAGGGCTACCAGGACACGCTCTACACCCACTCCAACCGCCAATTCTACTCCGACACCGACATCTACGGCACCGTCGACTTCATCTTCGGCAACTCCGCCGTGGTCATCCAGAACTGCTACATCCAGCCCCGGAAGCCAGGCGGCGGCCAGCGGAATTCGGTCACGGCCCAGGGCCGGACCGATCCGAACCAGAACACCGGGATATCGATCCAGAAGTGCCGAATCCAAGGCGCGGCCGACCTGGGCGGGACCCCGACGTACCTGGGCCGGCCTTGGAAGAAGTACGCGAGGACGGTGGTGATGCAAACTTACATGGACGACTCGATCGAGTCCGCCGGGTGGGAGGAGTGGTCCGGGAGCTTCGCTTTGTCGACGCTTTACTACGGCGAGTATGCCAACACCGGACCGGGAGCGTCCGTATCGGGACGCGTGAAGTGGGCCGGCGTTCACTCGTCGCTCTCCGCCGCGGAGGCGTCCAAGTTTACGGTGGCCGAGTTCATCGTCGGCGACTACTGGTTGCCCAGCACCGGTGTCGGCTTCACTTCAGGACTTTAATTATTAAACAATCGCCAGCCTGTTCTTTGCAGGCACGGGTTCACTTTAGTGTCTTTGATTAACTTAATTATATGCCTTGTCTGTGAGTGAATAAGGGGGGCCTTCAATAGGCCTTGCCACCTTCATTTGAAATGTATATTGGACCTTCAAACCAATGCGTTTGGGTCTTTTACAAACTATATATTGAGAACCTCTCTAAGTAATATTGATTGATTAAGCAACAAGCATAGTCATGCATAGTTTTTTTTCATCCTTAACCTAATTATTAGTTAAGTTTGATAAACTCGGCTCAATCAGCTCCTTTACACCTCTCTACTCACCATCGAATTCTTCCTTCTTCCTCCTCTTGACATTGCGGTTGTTCTTTCTCCTTCTCTTTACTCCCTCTATGATTGTCATTTGGCAATCACGCACCACTGTAATATTTTTGACACTTCACCAACTTTATTCCCTTTTTCATCCTACAATTAGAATTCGGTTGCTGCATTTAATAAACTTTTTTTATTGAACTAACTTTAATTTTAGTTAATTGTACTATTAATAGCTTTTAGATTAATCAAATTATATAAAGATTGATTCTTGGCAATTTTTATCTGAGCATTTGTGCTCTAGAGTTAACAAAACACACAATGTAGAATAATACTTACAAGTAAAAGAATTGGGTAAACACAAACACAATCATCATGGAACCTATAAATTGGCTAAGTTTAGATAGCAGATCAACCATAGTTTGAAATTGACAGTCGATAGTTCGGAATCAATGGTTCGACGGTTAAGAACTATCGGTTTGAAATTTTTTGATAGATCGACTCTTAACCTTAATCGTCCAAAATGGCGGTTCACATTTCGTTGTATGCCTCACCAATGCCACCACCTTCTCTCCCTCTCTGTTCCGTCGTGCATCTGACCCGACGTCGATCGCTGCTCACGAGTACCCGACGCCCTTGTGTTTTCCCTTCCCCTTGCCTCTCCTCCCTCGATGTCGTCATCTCAAAAGCTAGACATTGGCGCTGACTCTGCCCTTGCTTGCACGCACGATGCATGACTGCCCGTGTCAACCGTTTCTCTACCATTTGCCTCCTTATTTCACATCGTAGTCACAGAGGTTCATTGCTATCCTGGAGGCCCACCACAGACCACGATCACGTCGGTTGTCGTAGGTTGCAGTTGGAAAGGAATAGCAATCCATGTTGGCTCACCGATTAAATGAGCCCCTAAATCGTAACCAGCCTAGCATGGTTCATGCCCAATGACCCAGGTCAATGGGTAACTGACCCGTTGACCATGTTACAGGCCCGAGCCGGCCAATTAGGACTCGCCCCAAGGACGGGTCAATTAGATAGTATATACTCAAATGTGTTAGGATCGGTTGGTTCGCTAGAGGGGGGGTGAATAGCGTTTTTCGATTCTTCTTGATTGTTTCTCTGCAAGAGTGTTAGCGGAAGCAAAATATAAAAGAGAAAATAATAGATCAACGCTAACCCGGTTTGTTTACTTGGTATCCACCTCCGCAGAGGTGACTAATCCAAGGATCAACACGCACGCACACACCCGATGCACTATGAATCTTCTCCTTCTCGAAAACCTCGAAGGCGGAGAAACCTTTACAACTCTTTCGATCTCCTCAAATATGATATGAAATAATGTTCTAGAGGAGAGGAAGAAAGTAAAGAATAGAGAACAAACACGTTCTCAAAAGAAGCACAAAGTAATGAAAGAATAGCAGAAATCTTTAGTTGATCTCGAGCAGGCTTCTTTTATAATTCTTCGGCATCAGTCGACTGCTGGCAGGGGCAGTCGACTGATGACTTCAATCGACAATAAAATCTCGCATTAAAGCGTATTAAATGCTTGCCAATCTTCGTCAACGTTCAAATAGCAGTCGACTGTTCCAAGACCAGTCGACTGGCAACAGTCGACTCACCATAACACCAGTCGACTGCTCAGTCGACTCCTGTCTTCCTCTGGCTCGACTGATTTTTCTGTGTGCGTCTGATTTATGAGCAGTCGACTGCTGACAGGGCCAGTCGACTGGTGAAGCTGAAAAATCTCATTTCAGCTTCTCTTGACCTAGACCTCGGCCTTCAAACACCTCCCATAGCCTCGTGCCTTCCCTGGATGCTCCATCATCCTTGCACTAGCCTGAGATGCTTCCATCAGCTTCGTCATGTCAAGTTCTTACCAAGACTACCCACTTGAACTTTTCCTTGCCAAGACTACCCACTTGGACTTTTCTTTTGCCAAGGCCACGCTTGGACTTTCCTGCAAACTTGCATCACACATGTTAGATCACAAGTATTGCCTAACTTTAAACATGGTTTAGCCAAACATTGAAACTCAATGCACTTAGGGCAAAGATTGCACCAACAATCTCCCCCTTTTTGATGTTTGGCAAAACCTTGTTTAAGTTAGGTCTTTAAATCATATAAAGCATAGCATGTGATTAATATTTGATAAATAAAGCATGAATCACATGATATCAGAGTATTAAAAGCATCATAAAATATGATAAGCATGAATAGCATGATTAAACATGAATAGACATGAAAACATTTGTTTCTCTCCTAACTTAAACATTCATATTTCTCCCCCTTTTTGTCAAATATCAAAAAGTCATTCCATAGGCTAATTAGTGTAAAAATCTCCTGAAAATTGTTTATCCCCCTTTAGCATTGCACTAACAATCGTTTCGGAGGGAAAAGAGTAACTTA
>NW_027435200.1:0-1617 GCF_044706935.1 Curcuma longa
GAGGTTTGATATAATTTTTGTGATTTAATGGTAAATTTTGGCATTAATTGGATTTTTATTGATTTTAGGGCTCAAATTAGGTCAGGTTCGAGCTCAACCAAGATCAAATCGAGTCAAATTTGTCAAATTGATCAAGCCAACATGGAGGACATGATCTAGATCGAGCCTGATCAAAATTCTCAAATTTTTCGCAAACCCTAAAGCCCTAGATCAAGTTCAGATCATTGAATCAAAATGGACGGCCAGGATTAATGGATTAATCAGAGGCTATTTAAACGAAGATTTTAATCGGAGGAAAATGCCGCCGCACTGTTCATCGTCCCCGCCACGCGCTCTGCCCTGACGCACGACGTAAGGCACGGCCGCCCTCTTCCTCCCAAACCTATTCCGTTGCATTCCTTGGTCTCTGAGGAGCTCGAAGCCGGTTCTTTGGGTATCTTCCGGCAGCTGGTTCCGGCGCGGCGGAGAGGGTTTCTTCACCGGCGTTCACCTCTGTTTTTGCCTGTTCCGGCCATCCACACCACAATCCGACGCTACGATTCCTTTGAGGGGTTCTCTGAGGATCGTGTAGCATACCCGGAATCACGAGCAATTCAATGGAGCAAGAGAAGCCAGGGAATCCAGTAATTGCCAGCTGAAAAAGCGTCTGCACAGTGTTGACTTGGCCGGAGAGGGTTTTTCCGGGCGATTCTTGATGCTGGCAGCGAGCGAAACACTCCGGAGACCAGAAGAAAGCTCCAGAGGGATCAGTGAAGCCTCTCTGAGGGGTTTACCAGCTTGATTGACAACCAAGTTGTGAAGATTGCATTCGAAATTGGAAAGGAGGGAAGAGTTCTGATTTTCGGTTTTCTTTCTTTGCTGTTTCTGAACATTCTAACTTCACTGCAGTTTTAGGCTATCCTTGTTAGTTGTTTGAGTTTCTTAAGTTCTAATGCTGAGTTCAATTGTTGTTTTTCTTTTGGATTTGATCTATTTCCATTAGATTGCAATTCGGTGCTTGATATAGTGTCTGATTGTGTTGTGCCAACTTCCAATACTCCGTGCCAATTTGAATTTTGTTCAATGACTGAAATTTGGGTGGCATTGGCTAGTAATTGCATTTACATTCATTTGTTACTTTGCATAGAATGTTAAGATTTAAGGGTTGATTGATACTCTTATCTAATTAGGAATTTTTTTCCATTAGGGTTTCATGCTCTTAGTACTAAGTTGACAGTGGTGGGATTTAGATTTTTATAAGCTTAGGAAGTTGGATTGCACATTTCATGATTAGGTTCATTCCATTAGTTTCTAACTAGTTTAGATTTTGCTCATTGAATTAGGATTGATTTGCATGCTTAGGTTAGATTGACATTTAGATTTGCTTGTTGTTTCCATTGCATTTCATGACTTCCTTATGTTTTGCTCTTACATTTTATTCCAAAACCCCAAAACCCATTTTATTGAAAAACCCAAAAACACGACACGATAAGCTCAATTCACGCAATTTTCTACTAGTCCTTGGAAAAACACGACTCGAGGCCCCTATACTGCATTTATTTGAATTTATCGTGGGTTTTCGATAAATTATAAATTCTAATTTGAAGCCCTATCGTGACACCTAATTTAGGGCTTGTC
>NW_027435201.1:0-2463 GCF_044706935.1 Curcuma longa
GATACATCATTTATAGATTTGACATCATGGTAAGTTTTTAAGCATTTTAATTATGTAAATAATTTTATCTTTCCTAATATGTTTCCTAATATATTTTTTGACAGTGGCGACGGGGTAGACGCAGTAGTACTCCTTCAGGTGCAGCCCCCTCTACTTCTGGTGCAGCCCCCCTCATTCAGGTGCATCCCCCTCTACTTCTGGTGCAGCCCCCCTACTACAGGTGCAACCCCCTCTACTTCTGGTGCAGCGGCTTCAGGTGCAGCCCTCTCACCTTCAGGTGCAGCTCCCTCGCCTTCCGGTGCAGCTCCCTCGCCTTCTGGTGCAGCTCCCTCTCCAGGACCTTCCGCAGGAGCCATAGCAGGTCCTTCGACCGGACAGGCCACTGCAGATACACGAGTGTTGATAGCCCCACTCGGTGATTCGTAAGTATTTTAAAATTTTTATATTGTCAATTATAGTTTGATAATTATTTAACATTATTTATTTGATTCTGTATAATAGTTTTACTGATCCTATACGGATTGTTCACGATATTAATCGAATCATGAACAATCATTGGCGAGGGGATTATATGAGTTTTAGATGCACTCCTGATGCCACCAAGGAGTTGTGGTGGAGCGAATTTAAGGTAAACTATTCATTTAATTATATATATATATGATATTATTGTATAATAGTTAATAAATTCATTGTTTTTACTTTCAGCGGGCGTTTACTTGGGATCCGACTCATGAAGTCGAGATTCGACGCATTTTTAAAAAAAATACGGTGATCACATCCGGCATGTCCTAAATCATGCCAAAACAAGGAATAAAAAACCTGCTTGCATAAGCGATGAAAATTGGGTTAAGATTTCTCAGGTTTGGGAAACAGAAGAAAGCAAAAAGATAAGTGACCAGAATAAGCTTAATCAAGCTTATAATACTGGTGCCTCATCTGCGACGTATGCGGGCGGCTCAATCAATATTGATGAGCATACGCGTAGATTGGTAATTCTTTCAACTATTCCAATTTAAATTTATTTCATATTAATGTTTATAATGTCTAACAATGTTTTTTTAGGCTAAGGAATTGGGCCGAGATCCTGATTTTATCGATACCTTTACTCGCACGTTCCAAAAAAAAGACAAGAGTTGGAGCGGAGACCGAGCAAAAGCTATGAAGGTTTTAATATATATTTAAATATTTATGTGTTTAATTTCTCAAATATTATAACATATTAATATTTCTTTTGATAATACAGGATAAATATTGTGAGCTTGAGCTAGCACAGCGATCTTCAGCTGGTAGCTCTGAGGGATCTGAGCCCTCAGTTGGCAATGAATTGAGTCTGTGGTTGGAGGCGAGTGGGGGATGCAAAGGTGGTGGAAGGATTTTGGGTATGAGTTCTTTGAGCAGAACCCATAGAGTTGCTGGTAGCTCTTCTATCACCTCCCCTGCCGTCACATCACAGATACATAGTTTGACAGAGGAGGTAACCCACTTGAAAGGGTTATTAGAACAAAGAGATCAGGAAATGATACGAAGAGATAAGGAAATGAGACAAAGAGATAATGAAATTAAAAAATTACAAAGACAACAAGACTCGGATCTTGCAACATTTTCAATTGCAATCTAAATTTTAAGAATGATACTTTCTCTTTATCTTATTTTTCTATGCAGGTGAAGACAAGATAGTGACGAAGAATCAAGCAAAGTTTCCAGCGGACCACGATGATCTCTTCTATCTTGTAGGCGAATCTTCTGATTTGTTTGTATCAGTACTTTGTAGCTTCTTTCCTGTATTATGATGACGTGACTTGATTAGACTTATAGACATGTACATACATGTCTAATGTAGTTATTTGCTGGATTGTATTATGATTTTTATGGATTGTAGATGTTATGGATAGTTGGATGTTATGGATATGGATATTTTGGATGTTATGGATTCGTGTATGTTAGTGATATTTGGATGAAATGAATGGATGTTATTGCTTTATTTGTATTGGATTTGATATGCTTGTTTGTTACAGGTTACATGTATTTATGAATTGATTCGATTGGATCGATATTGTTTGTATATACAGGATAATCAACAAATAAATTGTCCCAGATTTTTTTTATTTTGCAACGAAATTGGTGACGAAAATTGATTTCGTCGTCAATTAGCGATGAATTTTCCAACGAAACAACGTTCGTCGCAATTATATCGTAACTTACTATTTATCGAATATTTGCGATAAAATCACAATTTGTCGCCAATTGGCGATGAACTCTTGTATTCGTCGCCAATTAGCGACGAACGTTAATTCGTCGCCAATTGGCGACGAAAATCTATTTCGTTGCCAATGACGATGAATTTGACGATGATTTACTTGTTTCGTCGCAAATTTTTACGACAAATAGAAAGTTTTCGTTGCATAATTTTGGCGACGACTTTATAGCAACGAATAATTTTCGTCGTAAAATTCATTGAAAAAC
>NW_027435202.1:0-2041 GCF_044706935.1 Curcuma longa
CAAAAGATAATAATGGCAATGAAAGTAAAAGCAAATCAATGGACAAGATCAATTATATTTAAAAGTATTAATTTATAATAATTTTCTTATTGGTGTGACTTTTCTCTGTGATAATCTGGATGATTTCCATTTTTTACCTTGTAGTATGGTAAATCAAAATTCAGCATATAATATATCCAAATTTTCTATTGCTGTCTACTCCTCTCTTTCCTCAGCCTTACTTCAGTTTGAGCAATCAATCAAATAGGTTAGATCCTTTTCAAAACAATTCTCAGTAAATCATTGAAAAACAATTATCTCATGTCAGGAACTGATAGCTACCATGATCTACGATCAAAGAAGACAGAGGATCAAATTTCTCATGAAATGAATGCATGGCTTCAGACCAATGCTTGGACATAACTGACAAGGAAGCACGGACAACCTCAACCAAATATTTCAATACTTGAAGCTTGTTGGGCAATCTGATGAAGTTCATTTTTTCTGCGCCAGCATAAATCACTTTAAGACTTGAACATTTAGAAAAGCAAGTGCACTTCCCATAAGAAGTTTACTTGTTGGGCAAAGGAAAACCAACAAACTATTGCAATGTCCCTAAGACATGGACCTAGGATTTAGGGATGACCATCTTCAAGACTTCAATTAATCAGAAATATGACGTACTTGATTCATAATTTCAAAAAATAAAGAGAAATAATAAAACGTAAACATAAGGATTATGGTGGACACAGAAGAATGATAGCTTTACTATGTTAAATTCCACACACATGTCAAGAAATATAGATGTTTTAAGAACAAAACAGTGCAACCCTACTGAAGAAACCCTGTTGACTGAAGAACTCTGCAGCTCAAAATGTTCAACTCTCTGTATAGACTTGGATTTTGATTCAACAAAGTCTTCAACGAGCTTTCCAAAGCATAGAACAATTAGCTGAGATAAATTTTTTGACAATGCCAACTGACAGGAACATCCAAAGATAAATTGAGCCAGTTATAGAAACCCATATGGTTAAAAGATAACAACTAGAAAACACATGATATAACAAACAAAAGCTAAAATTTCTCTGAAAATGGAATTCAAACAACAACCATCCTCATTAAATTCAACAACAGAATGCAGAAGCTTTTCTCAGTTGAAATAGTATATTACCAAGCAACAGAACAGCTAGATTACCTTCTGTATGGAAGCATTTAAAATCTGCAAGGTAGCAGTCCTGTTTGGAAGTGTTGCTCGGATAGGGAGTTGATGAATATTCTTTTTTAAATGCAATCAGTCAGGAAGTAACTAAGATTCCGCTTAGATTATATATAAAAAGAGTAACAACTGCATAGAATAGACTTAATGAACAGTAATTGCCTATCTCTAAAGACAAGTTGCACAAATTAACTTTAAAACTAAATAATAGTTATATAACCATGTCATAATGAGCATTTGTTGTTTCCTAGATGCCAACAAATGTTATTTCAAAATATGAAACTAAATTGATAGCCACGAAATATATTTAACCGACATGAGACATTGATATACTGAACATTTGCTGTACACAATCAGACATGAGAATTTGGCAATCTCCATGACAGGTAAGATTTCAAAATTAGTACATTAATATTGTTAAATATTGAACTTTCATCTAATTTCTCCACATCCTAAAATTAATTTTTTTCTAAAATTTTTAGAAGACAAATTAAGTCAAATCAAACAGTTGAAATAAATTGGGGTGGCGAGTTGAAATCCAATTGGGTTTGGATGAACCCATCAGATAGGCATGATGATTAGGGTCATGTGGATTCAACTTAGGGATGAATTAGAGAATTTTTTGAGTTGAAGATTAGAAATCCACCTCCTCTCTTCTCTTCCACGCCCCCTATACTCACCCAACACCACATGCACTTTTCCTCTTCTTCTTCCTTGTGTGATGCTAGCCATCACACCAACCAGCTGTCATTCTCCATCAGTTGTTTTTCTCTTCCATCGGCTTCTCTCTCCCTCTGTCCCTCTTGTCGTCTCTCTTTTCTTCCTCTCTTATTTTTCTCAAATGCC
>NW_027435203.1:0-2926 GCF_044706935.1 Curcuma longa
ATAGCCTTCCGCAAGTGCACGGAATGTCGTCAAGTAATAAAAAGATCGAATCCACAGGGACCGTGGAACTACTTACTAAATCTAGCACAAAAAGGTGGAGAGAATATAGATCATGAGTTGTGTGGGGGAGATGGGAGTGTTCTAAAGTGCTTTATCCTAGAAGTCAGAGAAAGGGATCGACTGTGACACTGATGGGTGAAGCGATCCTAGGATTTCGGACTCCTCAGAGAATGGATTAATCGACTTGGATCCTCTACCTTTCCTCAATAACTGTTCAATTGTAGGAATGTCAACCAAATTATCCAATTCAACCTCGTCAGGTATCCTCGAATTAAATCATTGGTGTTCTTACGTCACTCGTTATTGGTTTGAAACGGTTCTAGAAGCCCGGTTCAAGGTCTGCCCGTGTCACTCAGGCGCCCCGGAAATACTAAAAGAACCCTATCCCCTGTCACTGGATATCCTTTTACAGATCTCTCCCCAATAACGAATGACCGCAACTACGTATTAGGAAACCCCTCGGAATCTCGCCCGGTTCAAGGTCTGCCCCTTTTACAGAGCGCCCCGGTATACGGCCTAATGATTCCCCAATTCATAGTAAATCCCTACCCTCATGGATTCACACAACATAATTTATCATCAAGAACAAGCATAAATCCACAAAGCAATGCACAGTATTTCATAGAAAACGGTAGATTAATCAAATCCAAATACAATCATCCATTACATCTGATTTATCCTACATCCTAGAATCTAGGGAAATCTACTCCATAGCGTGGAGAATACAATCCAAAAGAAAGAAAGAATACATCTCGTTCCCAAAGATATACAAAGAAATGCAGGAAACTAGACTTATCTTCTTCCTCGGAGTGAAATCTCTGCGTAGATGGGATGAAGATGGTCTGGAGCAGTCGGATCGGTGATGGATCGTCGAATCTCCCTCCGAAATAGGCGTCGGCGGCTCTAGAACAACTCCGGTGGCTCTCCAAAGTCTCCCCCCTTTCCTAGGTCTCCATAGAGACCTATTTATAGTGCAGGGTTCGGAAGCAGCACGCCCCCGTGCACACGGCCGTGCCTGGGAGGCACGGCCTTGTGTTGGCTTCTGGCAAAGGAGAAGGCACGGCCGTGCCTTGGGGGCACGGCCAGCAGCTGTGAAGCTCCTGTTCTGGGGCACGGCCGTGCCTATTAGGCACGGTCCAGACTTGTCTTCCTTCTGTTTGATGGCACGGCCGTGCCTGGGAGGCACGGCCACACACTGTCTGGAGCTCAATTGCTGGACACGGCCGTGCTTTGTAGGCACGGCCTGCTGCTTGGACTCTTCTGTTCTGGCACACGGCCGTGCCTGGAAGGCACGGCCAACAGCAGTGGCTAGCTCCATGATGAAGACACGGCCGTGCTTGTGAGGCACGGCCATGACTTGGCTGGTTTCTGTTTTGAAGCACGGGTGTGTCTTTGAGACACGGCCTCTGGCTGCTGCTGAGGGGATTTTGGCACGGCCCGTGCCTGTGAGGCACGGCCCTGGCTTGTTGATCTTCTGTTTGGGCACACGCCCGTGCCCATTGAAACACGGCCAGGAGGTCCTTGAGACACGGCCGTGCCTATGAGGCACGGCCCTGTCTTGCCTTATCTTCAATGATGCTCCGTTTTGCCCGTTTTCGCTCCAATTTCCATCCTGAAACATGTAAAAGCACGAGCAGATCTCCGAACTAGGAAATGCAAGATATATGCCTAAATGCATGAATATGGGATGCAATGTACACAAGAATTAAGCGATAAATCCAGAAAGATGTGCAAATAAAGCATAAATACAGGTATACATCCTACGCACATCAGAAGCTCGGTTTAGAAGGAATTAACAATAATAAACTTAGTACCGACTTTTTGTTACGCGCAGTCGCTCCCCGGATGAAGATCTCGGCGTCTCGGTGTGATTTTGAGTTGCTTGGATCGAGTGCAGCACCGACGTCGAAGAACGGAAGCTCGGGAGTCGCGAGAACGGCGTTTGGATGCGAAAAAGAGTTGTGTCTCGGCTGCTGCTCGCGACCTGCCTTTTATAGCCCTCCTGAGTCGACTCAGATGCAGATCTGGGTCGACTCCAGCTTGCGTGGCAGATCAAACTTTATCGTCTTCGCCCGTTATCCGCTCTGAGTCGACTCCGATTGCCATCTGGGTCGACTCCAGTCGCTGTGGCGTCAATGGCGATAACTTTTGACTCTGAGTCAGCTTGAGTCGACTCAAATCCTTACCTGAGTCGACTCCAGGCCGAGCTGGCGGAAAATCAACGCGCTGACTTCCAGATTTCGGCTGACTCTGCCTGAGTCGACTCCAGAACCCATCTGAGTCGACTCCAGGCCCGAAAAGTCACCTTTTTCATCCGGAGTTTGCGTTCGTTTGATTTTTCCTTCCTGCAAAAGATGTTAGCAAAATAACATGCAAAGGATAATATTAGAGTCGGTTCTCAGAACCAACTACGAGTCTTAACTTCGGATCTCCAGTGAGATCCTGGGTTAGACCGACGCCTAATGTTCCCCTCGTAGGAACGCGTCCTCACCCACTCCCCTCGGGAGAATTTACCTGCTTGGCTCTGTCTTCGCCCTCCAGGATTTGTGCTGCAACTGATCCTCCTGATCAGCCCAGTCTTCCGCTGCAACTTGGTCCTCCTGACCAAGCCCAGACTTCTGCTGCAACTTGGTCCTCCTGACCAAGCCCAGACTTCTGCTGCGGCGTGGTCCTCCTGACCAAGCCCAGACTTCACCTGGTGCATCACTTGACTTTGCCAAGACTTCATGCCTAGCTTCCACTAGGACTTAACCTGTGTCTCCTGTAAACTCAGTTCAACCCCATTAGTATAATCACATACTTAACTTGATCCTAGTTCCATAATCAAAACATAGGTTTGATTTGCTAGTGCTTCCTGCACTAACAA
>NW_027435204.1:0-3265 GCF_044706935.1 Curcuma longa
TATGTAGGATCGTTGTAACACGCTAGAGGGGGGTGAATAGCGTGTTGTCACTTTTTTGAAATCGTTCATTTTCTATCAAAATACTTACAGCGAAATTAGAAATAAAACAAAGGGACCCACAGATTTACTTGATTTTCTAACCCCCAAGGTTAGTACATCCAAGGCCTATATACGGGAGGCGCTCGTCCACTAGTGGTCTCTTTTCCGAACTTTGTTTGGAGGCGGAGAAATTCATCTTACAGTCCGTATAAATTAAAAGAATATAATAAATAAAGTAAAGGACAAGTAAGTAAGAATAAACCAAAACTTGTTTGTCGATTTGGAAAATTCTGAGCACCGCGCACTCCTTCTGGATCTTCCCCGGTTACAAGATTCTGACTTCGTTCGCGTTCAATAGCACCACTAGTTGAGAAGGATGGCTTGTCAATTCATTATTTTGATGTGCACGTCACCCCTTCTTTTATAGCCTGCTCAAGTCGACTTGGGCCAATCTGAGTCGACTCCACATAAGCTTGATCCACTTTCTCCGTGGCTGACTTTGACCTTTAGGTCGATTCGAGCCCCTACTCAAGTCGACTCAAAGCTGATGTGGCATATCTTGATAAGCGTTGGCTTCCACGGCTCTTATTTGGTGCTCAGGTCGACTTGAGTACCTGCTCAGTCGACTCCATCCACTCTAGTCGACTTGACTCCATCTCAGGTCGACTTGACTGACGATCGACCTCAGGTTAATCTTCAGTTGACACCCGGACTTGGTTCAACTACCTTTATTTGCTTTACCTCTTCTTTCTCCATCTTGCTTCTAGCTCCTAGTTCCTGCAAGACAAGCATACAAACAAATAAAGAACCTAAACCTTACCGTATCAAGTCTAACTTCACCTTGTGGATCTAACTTCAGATTTCTATTGAAATCCTAGGTTAGTCTGACGCCTATTGTTTTATTCTGGGAACGCACCCTTACCCACTCCTCTAAGGAGAATTCACCTTTTACCAACCAAGTCCTCCTGACTTATTGGGCTTTTGCTCGGTTATGTCCTTAGCCCCTAGGATTTGTGCTACAACTCGGTCCTCCTGATCAGCCCAAACTTCTACTGCGACTCGATCCTTTAGATCAACCCAGACTTCTACTGCGACTCGGTCCTCCAGACCAGCCCAGACTTCTTGCTGCAACTCGGTCCTCCAGACCAGCCTAGACTTCACCTGGTGCTTCGACTCTACCAAGGCTTCCGCCAATCTTTCAGATCAGGGCTTGCTCGTGCCTAGACGCAACTAGGACTTTCCCTTACCTAGCTTCACTTACCAGGACTTCCCTTGCCTAATCTTCCAGATCAGGACTTCTACTGCCTAGTCTAATTGACTAGGTCTTTTCGCTAGTCATCTGGTCTGACTGATCTTGCGCTTCACTTCATCCAAACATCAAGTCCTGTTTGGATCAACCCTTGGTCAAACTGACCAGACGTAGGTGTATTGTTAATATAGGCAAGATCTAGTGCTTCTTGCACCAACAATATAGAAAGGTAAATTAGATACCGAGTCGATCCCCAAGTGGGAGGGTAATTCCATGGCTGTCAGCTCCGTGAATTGATCTGTGCCCGATGTGCGTAGGATATATATATACATTTCTAATATTTACATTGCACATCTTTCTGCATTTCATGATTATTTTACGCATTGTCACATCCTTTATTTACGTATTAGACGTGTTTTCTCCATTTCCTAGTTCGGAGGTCTGCTCTTATTTTTCTACTTTTACAAGACGAAAATGGGAGAGAAAAAGATAAAACGGAGAATTAATCAAAGACAAGGCAAGACAGGGTCGTGTCTACTAGGCACGGCCATGTCAGGGCACGGCTGTGCCTCACCAGTAGTACCAGGGCCGTGCACCAACAGAACAGCAACTACCTACGGTCGTGCCCATCAGGCTTGGCCATGCCTCTATCCAGCAAGCCAACTGCCCATGGTGGTGCCCACCAGGCACAGTCGTGTCTACATTTTACAGATCGGAGCCAAGGCCTGGCCGTGCCCACCAAGCATGGCCGTGTCTTCATCCAGAGGAGCAACTATCTCTGGCCGTGCTAGATTTTTAGCAGCTCAACAGGCTTTGGTTGTGCTTACCAAGCACGACCGTGCCTTGATTCTAGAGGCTCGATAGGCTATGGTCGTGCCCCCTAGGCACGACCGTGCCTATTTTTCAGGAGGCCAATAGCCACTGACCTTGCCTACCAGGCATAGCCGTGTGACGGAGGCGTGCCACTTGTGTGCCCTAGGCCGTGTGGAGAGACACGGCCGTGTGGCGAAGGCTTGATAATGGGGGCATATAAATACCCCCCTCAATTGCCCTAAAAAGGGAGGAGAGACCTTGGGAGTGATAGTGAGCCACCATAGATGCTATCCGGAGCAAAATCAACGATCCATCCAACCTTTCAGGGCTACTCCGCCGCATCCAGTTCACCGTCGATGAGGAGCTTGTAAGGCAAAGAAGAAGACATCCATTGATAAGTTTTATTTCCTTTTTCTAGGATCTAAAATGTATTTCTTTAACATCTTCGCGTTGTACTCCCCTCCGTCATGGAGTAGAACCTTAGATTCTAGAATGTAGGAGGAATCGAGGTGTAGTATAGATGATTGTCATTCTGGATTTGTATTTACCATGTTCTATGATTTACTTGTGCATTTGCTTTATGGATATTGTACCTTGTGCTTATTTGATGATATAAATATGAATGGTGTAAATCTATAAGGATGATGATGAGTTGTGGGTTAAGGAAGTCTTAGGATTGTATAACCGGGGTGCCTTGTGATAGAAGGTGAACATTTAACCGGACTTTTCAAGGAAATTTTTAGATTGTAATGAATCTTTGTGAGAGATAGTTAATGGTTATTGATTGTTAGGGAGATGTCCTTAATTGGATACCCGATGATAGGGGGTAGGACACTAGTAGTATGTTGGAGTACCCGGTGACAGCGAGAGCTATAACCAGGCTATCTGGGGTCATCTCAAACTAACAATCATAATGTTAGAGGATTATTGATTTATTCTGAGGAAATCTGACGAGGTCTAATTGGATATTTTGGTTAGAATATCTGTAAATGTATGAATATTGAGGAATGGTAAGGAGTCCATAGTCAATCAAACATAATCTCGAGGAATCCAAAATTCTAGGATCATTTTCCCAAATCCTGTCACTAGTTGATTTACTTCGATTGAGGTTTAGATGCTCGACTACACTCTCACTTTCCAATCTCAACCCAATTACGTGATCTC
>NW_027435205.1:0-2343 GCF_044706935.1 Curcuma longa
TGAAAGAGGTTAAAGAAGGGTTTTTAGCGGCAAGGTGATAATTATCTATTTTATCGGGTAAATTAGGGTTTAGTCTGGACTAAATTGATTACATTTTATGTCAAAATTGGGTTTATTGAGCTTGATTCATATTTTAGGTGAAATTATGCCTTCTTTCTATTTTCTCAAGAATTTTTGGTAATTATTGTATTAATTTTTGTGATCTTTGATTTTGCTGGAATTAGAATGAAGATAATGATAATTGGAGGGCTTAATTGCAATTTTGGTTCGAGTCCGGGTCAATTCAAAGTCAAATTGGTTCAATCGGATTCGAAATTGGTTGAATTTAAGCTGCTAGACTGAACTCGAGTGTAATTCAAGATCAAATTCATGTTCAATTTAAATGGCTCAGTTCAAGTCCAACCCAAGGTTCAATTTAAGTGATTCAGCCTGCCCAATTAACAAGCTCAGCCCAAATTCAATCTGATTCAGCCCAAACTCAAGTTAAACCCGCCCCACATTGGATTCAACCGGTTCAAGCTCTTGGGTCCGGTTCAGCCGGGTTCAGAGTGTCGGTTCACTGAAGGGATAAAAAGAACGTCGCCGGCTCGATTGCAAACGGGGCTCGGTTTTGCTAGGGTTACTGTGTTACCCTCATTCGCGATATTTCTCCGCCCCCTTCTTCATCTTCGCCGAGCTCCTCCACGCCGCAGCCCTCTCTTCGAGTTCCCGGTCATCTCCAAACATTGCCGGCCACTCCGATAGTCGATGAAGACCACCTCATCCACTCTCCCCTTCCCTGTCGTTGAGCACCACCGCTGTGAGCGGTTGTTCCATCGGTCGGTCGCCGGCGGTAGCCACTACATTCGCCTCCACGAAAGCACGAAGGCAACCTTGGCTCTGTCTGCGGTTGTAGCAGAGTTTACCAGGGCCTCTATCTGCGGTTGTAGCAGAGAGTCTTCGATCTTCTTCCTCCCTTCACCGTTGCCGGAAAAGGGTAAGTAAGGATGTTTATCTTGAGTTGCTAACGTGTCTGCGGTTGTAGCAGGGAGGTGAACCAAGATGGATGATCCCGGAGCTTCCCTTCTCTGATTTGGTCTTGCCGTGATCTTCACAGCAAGATTCTCCCCCTTTGTGGCACAGATTTCTTTAATATTGCTGGCATTGGCTTTGTGATCGATTTGGGAACCAAACTCTTAACCCTAGCATGAATTAAACCTGATGAATTCCTTGCTTAACCTTCTTCATTCCCTGTTTTCTGTTCAAGAATCAAACCCCCCCCCCCCCCCCCCCCCCCCCCATTACTTGTTGTTTATTGTTTTCCTTCATGCTGTTTTTGTCGTGTGGAACTAGAGATCAGAAACCTTAATTTTGGTTTGGGATGGAATACTAATCGATTGATTCTTGTAAGCAGTTGGATTCAATTTCTGGGTTATTGGCATGAAGTAATGGAGTGTTTGTAATATTGGTCATGACAGTTTGTATGCCTTTCTTTGCTGTGAATATGATTCCTGTTTGAGATCAATTAGCATGCTATAAGTATGAACCGGTTGTATAGTTATGTGTTGTATTTATAATTCATGTTATGTGATGCATTAGTGATCATGATTGGAACTAAATTTTGAATGTTGAACTTGTGTTGTCAATGATTGATTGGTGAATGTGTGAAAACATGTTTATGTTATTGTAATTTTGTATTTAACCGGTTGTACAATTAATTGATGTGTAGTTGTGTTGTTTGTTGTAGATTTGAATAATGTTGTGAGTAAAGAATTGTGGATTATAGCTTGTATGTATGTTAATGTGATTTAGTGGTTTGTATAGGTTAAATAAATGAATTTCATATTGTATATTGATTCGGTATTAATAAATGAAATTCATATAATAAATTGATGGATTTGGTTTGTATGTGATGTTGTATTTTGTATTATGTTCATACTGTGTGTAGAAGTTGTGTTAATAAAATGAACCTTGGACATGTAAAAGAGTTGTATAATTATTAGGTGTAGAGTTTGTTGTGTAATTCATTGTATATATTTGCTTCTTGTTATTTGTATATTGGATGTTGTTTGAATGATGTGTGATAATTGTATATTAGTGTTTGAATTAGGAATTCTATATAATTAATAATTCTTTTGTAAATTGTAAGATTTATTTGTTAATAAATGGATAGAACCCCGCACCATATGTCTAAGACAGCTTCCATCATTGAGTCCATGAGAGACGACCCGGACCTCTCTATATTACTTGAATAATAATTAGGAGTTTGGTAAATAAATAAACAATTTTGATGGGTATGAGTGACATATTTAATAAAGGGGAAAAGTACATAAATAATTCCCATATAAATACACCGCATCACAA